>NW_028245504.1:0-127106 GCF_964263255.1 Lissotriton vulgaris | reverse complement strand
GAAAATCACTTTAAACATGCTAATTTTACTCTAACACTGATGATCCACCTACAAATGTGAACTGACGTTCAAAAATAAAACATTTGAAAAGGAACCTTTTTCCACATTTCTGAAGCATGACGTAATGGGGGTTTGTTATCTCTTTTGTCGAAAATCAGCCTTTTTTGCTTGAACATTAAATGACTCCAAATAGTATTTCATTAACTTCCCGATCCCCTGGAAGCATGAAAATCACTTAAAACATGCCAATTTAAGCTCTAACACTGATGATCCACCTACAAATGTGAACTGACGTTTAAAAATAAAACATTTGAAAACGGACCATTTTCCACATTTCTGAAGCATGACATAATGGGGGGGGTGTTATATCTTTTGTCGAAAATCAGCCGTTTTTGCTTGAACATTAAATGCCTCCAAATAGTATTTAATTCACTTCCCGAGCCCCTGGAAGCATGAAAATCACTTTAAACATGCTAATTTTAGCTCTAACACTGATGATCCACCTACAAATGTGAACGGACGTTCAAAAATAAAACATTTGAAAACTGACCATTCTCCACATTTCTGAAGCATGACGTAATGGGGGGGGGGTGTTATCTCTTTTGTCGAAAATCAGCCGTTTTTGCTTGAACATTAAATGCCTCCAAATGGTATTTAATTCACTTCCCGAGCCCCTGGAAGCATGAAAATCACATTAAACATGTTAATTTTAGCTCTAACACTGATGATCAACCTACAAATGTGAACTGACGTTCAAAAATAAAACATTTGAAAACGGACCATTCTCCACATTTCTGAAGCATGATGTAATGGGGGGGTGTTATCTCTTTTGTCGAAAATCAGCAGTTTTTGCTTGAACATTAAATGCCTCCAAATGGTATTTAATTCACTTCCTGGGGTGAAGAAACCCTTTTTGAGAACTCAGAGTGAGTAAATTGGCCATTTTCATGCACTTTTAACCATTCCATAAATCTTGTGTTTAGGGCCCCTGGAAGCATGAAAATCACTTTAAACATGCTAATTTTACCTCTAACACTGATGATCAACCTACAAATGTGAACTGACGTTCAAAAATAAAACATTTGAAAACGGACCATTCTCCACATTTCTGAAGCATGACCTAATGGGGGGGTGTTATCTCTTTTGTCAAAAATCAGCCGTTTTTGCTTGAACATTAAATGCCTCCAAATGGTATTTAATTCACTTCCCAAGCCCCTGGAAGCATGAAAATCACTTTAAACATGCTAATTTCAGCTCTAACACTGATGATCCACTTACAAATGTGAACTGACGTTCAAAAATAAAACATTTGAAAATGGACCATCCTCCACATTTCTAAAGCATGACGTAATGGGGGGGTGTTATCTCTTTTGTCGAAAATCAGCCGTTTTTGCTTGTACATTAAATGCCTCCAAATGGTATTTAATTCACTTCCCGAGCCCCTGGAAGCATGAAGATCACTTTAAACATGCTAATTTTAGCTCTAACACTGATGATCCACCTACAAATGTGAACTGAAGTTCAAAAATAAAACATTTGAAAAAATACCATCCTCCACATTTCTGAAGCATGACGTAATGGGGGGGTGTTATCTCTTTTGTCGAAAATCAGCCATTTTTGCTTGAACATTAAATGCCTCCAAATGGTATTTAATTAACTTCCCGGGGTGAAGAAACCCTTATTGAGAACTCAGAGTGAGTAAATTGGCCATTTTCATGCACTTTTAACCATTCCATAATTCTTGTGTTTAGGGCCCCTGGAAGCATGAAAATCACTTTAAACATGCTAATTTTTGCTCTAAAACTGATGATCCACCTACAAATGTGAACTGACGTTCAAAAATAAAACATTTGAAAACGGACCATTTTCCACATTTCTGAAGCATGACGTAATGGGGGAGTGGTATCTCTTTTGTCGAAAATCAGCCGTTTTTGCTTGAACATTAAATGCCTCCAAATGATATTTAATTAACTTCCCGGGGTGAAGAAACCCTTTTTGATAACTCAGAGTGAGTTATTTGGCCATTTTCATGCACTTTTAACCATTCCATAAATCTTGTGTTTAGGGCCCCTGGAAGCATGAAAATCACTTTAAACATGCAAATTTTAGCTCTAACACTGATGATCAACCTACAAATGTGAACTGACGATCAAAAATAAAACATTTGAAAACGGGCCATTTTCCACATTTCTGAAGCATGACGTAATGGGGGGGTATTATCTTTTTTGTCAAAAATCATCCGTTTTTTCTTGAACATTAAATGCCTCCAAATGGTGTTTAATTCACTTCCTGAGCCCCTGGAAGCATGAAAATCACTTTAAACATGCTAATTTTAGCTACAACACTGATGATCCACCTACAAATGTGAACTGACGTTCAAAAATAAAACATTTGAAAACTGACCATTCTCCACATTTCTGAAGCATGACGTAATGGGGGGGGGGGGGGGTGTTATCTCTTTTGTCGAAAATCAGCCATTTTTGCTTGAACATTAAATGCCTCCAAATGGTATTTAATTAACTTCCCGGGGTGAAGAAACCCTTTTTGAGAACTCAGAGTGAGTAAATTGGCCATTTTCATGCACTTTTAACCATTCCATAAATCTTGTGTTTAGGGCCCCTGGAAGCATGAAAATCACTTTAAACATGCTAATTTTAGCTCTAACACGGATGATCCACCTACAAATGTGAACTGACGTTCAAAAATAAAACGTTTGAAAACGGACCATGTTCCACGTTTCTGAAGCATGACATAATGGGGGGGTGTTATCTCTTTTGTCAAAAATCACCTGTTTTTGCTTGAACATTAAATGCCTCCAAATAGTATTTAATTCACTTCCAGAGCCCCTGGAAGCATGAAAATCACTTTAAACATGCTAATTTTAGCTCTAACACTGATGATCCACCTACAAATGTGAACTCACGTTCAAAAATAAAACATTTGAAAACTGACCATTTTCCACATTTCTGAAGCATGACGTAATGGGGGGGTGTTATCTCTTTTGTCGAAAATCAGCCATTTTTGCTTGAACATTAAATGCCTCCAAATGGTATTTAATTAACTTCCCGGGGTGAAAAAACCCTTTTTGAGAACTCAGAGTGAGTAAATTGGCCATTTTCATGCACTTTTAACCATTCCATAAATCTTGTGTTTAGGGCCCCTGGAAGCATGAAAATCACTTTAAACATGCTAATTTTAGCTCTAACACGGATGATCCACCTACAAATGTGAACTGACGTTCAAAAATAAAACGTTTGAAAACGGACCATGTTCCACGTTTCTGAAGCATGACATAATGGGGGGGTGTTATCTCTTTTGTCAAAAATCACCTGTTTTTGCTTGAACATTAAATGCCTCCAAATAGTATTTAATTCACTTCCAGAGCCCCTGGAAGCATGAAAATCACTTTAAACATGCTAATTTTAGCTCTAACACTGATGATCCACCTACAAATGTGAACTGACGTTCAAAAATAAAACATTTGAAAACTGACCATTTTCCACATTTCTGAAGCATGACGTAATGGGGGGGGTGTTATCTCTTTTGTCGAAAATCAGCCATTTTTGCTTGAACATTAAATGCCTCCAAATGGTATTTAATTAACTTCCCGGGGTGAAAAAACCCTTTTTGAGAACTCAGAGTGAGTAAATTGGCCATTTTCATGCACTTTTAACCATTCCATAAATCTTGTGTTTAGGGCCCCTGGAAGCATGAAAATCACTTTAAACATGCTAATTTTAGCTCTAACACGGATGATCCACCTACAAATGTGAACTGACGTTCAAAAATAAAACGTTTGAAAACGGACCATGTTCCACGTTTCTGAAGCATGACATAATGGGGGGGTGTTATCTCTTTTGTCAAAAATCACCTGTTTTTGCTTGAACATTAAATGCCTCCAAATAGTATTTAATTCACTTCCAGAGCCCCTGGAAGCATGAAAATCACTTTAAACATGCTAATTTTAGCTCTAACACTGATGATCCACCTACAAATGTGAACTGACGTTCAAAAATAAAACATTTGAAAACTGACCATTTTCCACATTTCTGAAGCATGACGTAATGGGGGGGTGTTATCTCTTTTGTCGAAAATCAGCCATTTTTGCTTGAACATTAAATGCCTCCAAATGGTATTTAATTAACTTCCCGGGGTGAAAAAACCCTTTTTGAGAACTCAGAGTGAGTAAATTGGCCATTTTCATGCACTTTTAACCATTCCATAAATCTTGTGTTTAGGGCCCCTGGAAGCATGAAAATCACTTTAAACATGCTAATTTTAGCTCTAAAACTGATGATCCACCTACAAATGTGAACTGACATTCAAAAATAAAACATTTGAAAACAGACCATTTTCCACATTTCTGAAGCATGATGTAATGGGGGGGTGTTATCTCTTTTGTCGAAAATCAGCCGTTTTTGCTTGAACATTAAATGCCTCCAAATGGTATTTAATTAACTTCCCGGGGTGAAAAAACCCTTTTTGAGAACTCAGAGTGAGTAAATTGGCCATTTTCATGCACTTTTAACCATTCCATAAATCTTGTGTTTAGGGCCCCTGGAAGCATGAAAATCACTTTAAACATGCTAATTTTAGCTCTAAAACTGATGATCCACCTACAAATGTGAACTGACGTTCAAAAATAAAACATTTGAAAACAGACCATTTTCCACATTTCTGAAGCATGATGTAATGGGGGGGTGTTATCTCTTTTGTCGAAAATCAGCCGTTTTTGCTTGAACATTAAATGCCTCCAAATGGTGTTTAATTCACTTCCCGAGCCCCTGGAAGCATGAAAATCACTTTAAACATGCTAATTTTAGATCTAACACTGATGATCCACCTACAAATGTGAACTGACGTTCAAAAATAAAACATTTGAAAACTGACCATTTTCCACATTTCTGAAGCATGACGTAATGGGGGGGTGTTATCTCTTTTGTTGAAAATCAGCCGTTTTTGCTTGAACATTAATTGCCTCCAAATGGTATTTAATTCACTTCCCCAGCCCCTGGAAGCATGAAAATCACTTTAAACATGCTAATTTTAGCTCTAACACTGATGATCCACCTACATATGTGAACTGACGTTCAAAAATAAAACATTTGAAAACGGACCATTCTCCACATTTCTGAAGCATGACGTAATGGATGGGGTGTTATCTCTTTTGTCGAAAATCAGCCGTTTTTGCTTGAACATTAAATGCCTCCAAATGGTATTTAATTAACTTCCCGGGGTAAAGAAATCCTTTTTGAGAACTCAGAGTGAGTAAATTGGCCATTTTCAAGCACTTTTAACCATTCCATAAATCTTGTGTTTAGGGCCCCTGGAAGCATGAAAATCACGTTAAACATGCTAATTTTAGCTCTAACACTGATGATCAACCTACAAATGTGAACTGACGTTCAAAAATAAAACATTTGAAAACGGACCGTTTTCCACATTTCTGAAGCATGACATAATAGGGGGTGTTATCTCTTTTGTCCAAAATCTGCCGTTTTTGCTTGAACATTAAATGCCTCCAAATAGTATTTAATTCACTTCCCGAGGCCCTGGAAGCATGAAAATCACTTTAAACATGCTAATTTTAGCTCTAACACTGATGATCCACCTACAAATGTGAACTGAGGTTCAAAAATAAAACATTTGAAAACGGACCATTTTCCACATTTCTGAAGCATGACGTTATGGGGGGGTGTTATCTCTTTTGTCGAAAATCAGCCGTTTTTGCTTGAACATTAAATGCCTCCAAATGATATTTAAGTAACTTCCTTGGGTGAAGAAACCCTTTTTGAGAACTCAGAGTGAGTAAATTGGCCATTTTCATGCACTTTTAACCATTCCATAAATCTTGAGTTTAGGGCCCCTGGAAGCATGAAAATCACTTTAAACATGCTAATTTTAGCTCTAACACTGATGATCAACCTACAAATGTGAACTGACGTTCAAAAATAAAACATTTGAAAACGGACCATTTTCCACATTTCTGAAGCATGACGTAATGGGGGGGTGTTATCTCTTTTGTCAAAAATCAGCCGTTTTTGCTTGAACATTAAATGCCTCCAAATAGTATTTAATTCACTTCCCGAGCCCCTGGAAGCATGAAAATCACTTTAAACATGGTAATTTTAGCTCTAACACTGATAATCCACCTACAAATGTGAACTGACGTTCAAAGATAAAACATTTGAAAACGGACCATTCTCCACATTTCTGAAGCATGACGTAATGGGGGGGTGTTATCTCTTTTGTCGAAAATCAGCCGTTTTTGCTTGAACATTGAATGCCTCCAAATGGTATTTAATTAACTTCCCGGGGTGAAGAAACCCTTTTTGAGAACTCAGAGTGAGTAAATTGGCCATTTTCATGCACTTTTAACCATTCCATAAATCTTGTGTTTAGGGCCCCTGGAAGCATGAAAATCACTTTAAACATGCTAATTTTAGCTCTTAAACTGATGATCCACCTACAAATGTGAACTGACGTTCAAAAATAAAACATTTGAAAACGGACCATTTTCCACATTTCTGAAGCATGACGTAATGGGGGGTGTTATCTCTTTTGTCGAAAATCAGCCGTTTTTGCTTGAACATTAAATGCCTCCAAATGGTATTTAATTAACTTCCCGGGGCGAAGAAACCCTTTTTGAGAACTCAGAGTGAGTAAATTGGCCATTTTCATGCACTTTTAACCATTCCATAAATCTTGTGTTTAGGGCCCCTGGAAGCATGAAAATCACTTTAAACATGCTAATTTTAGCTCTAACACTGATGATCAACCTACAAATGTGAACTGACTTTCAAAAATAAAACATTTGAAAACGGACCATTTTCCACATTTCTGAAGCATGACGTAACGGGGGGGTGTTATCTTTTTTGTCAAAAATCAGCCGTTTTTTCTTGAACATTAAATGCCTCCAAAGAGTATTTAATTCGCTTCCTGAGCCCCTGGAAGCATGAAAATCACTTTAAACATGCTAATTTTAGCTCTAACACTGATGATCCACCTACAAATGTGAACTGACGTTCAAAAATAAAACATTTGAAAACGGACCATTTTCCACATTTCTAAAGCATGACGTAATGGGGGGGTGTTATCTCTTTTGTCGAAAATCAGCCGTTTTTGCTTGTACATTAAATGCCTCCAAATGGTATTTAATTCACTTCCCGAGCCCCTGGAAGCATGAAAATCACTTTAAACATGCTAATTTTAGCTCTAACACTAATGATCCACCTACAAATGTGAACTGACGTTCAAAAATAAAACATTTGAAAACGGACCATCCTCCACATTTCTGAAGCATGACGTAATGGGGGGGTGTTATCTCTTTTGTCGAAAATCAGCCATTTTTGCTTGAACATTAAATGCCTCAAAATGGTATTTAATTAACTTCCCGGGGTGAAGAAACCCTTATTGAGAACTCAGAGTGAGTAAATTGGCCATTTTCATGCACTTTTAACCATTCCATAAATCTTGTGTTTAGGGCCCCTGGAAGCATGAAAATCACTTTAAACATGCTAATTTTAGCTCTTAAACTGATGATCCACCTACAAATGTGAACTGACGTTCAAAAATAAAACATTTGAAAACGGACCATTTTCCACATTTCTGAAGCATGACGTAATGGGGGGGTGTTATCTCTTTTGTCGAAAATCAGCCGTTTTTGCTTGAACATTAAATGCCTCCAAATGGTATTTAATTAACTTCCCGGGGTGAAGAAACCCTTTTTGAGAACTCAGAGTGAGTAAATTGGCCATTTTCATGCACTTTTAACCATTCCATAAATCTTGTGTTTAGGGCCCCTGGAAGCATGAAAATCACTTTAAACATGCTAATTTTAGCTCTAACACTGATGATCAACCTACAAATGTGAACTGACGTTCAAAAATAAAACATTTGAAAACGGACCATTTTCCACATTTCTGAAGCATGACCTAATGGGGGGGTGTTATCTTTTTTGTCAAAAATCAGCCGTTTTTTCTTGAACATTAAATGCCTCCAAAGAGTATTTAATTCACTTCCTGAGCCCCTGGAAGCATGAAAATCACTTTAAACATGCTAATTTTAGCTCTAACACTGATGATCCACCTACAAATGTGAACTGACGTTCAAAAATAAAACGTTTGAAAACGGACCATGTTCCACATTTCTGAAGCATGACATAATGGGGGGGTGTTATCTCTTTTGTCAAAAATCACCTGTTTTTGCTTGAACATTAAATGCCTCCAAATAGTATTTAATTCACTTCCAGAGCCCCTGGAAGCATGAAAATCACTTTAAACATGCTAATTTTAGCTCTAACACTGATAATCCACCTACAAATGTGAACTGACGTTCAAAAATAAAACATTTGAAAAAGGACCATTTTCCACATTTCTGAAGCATGACGTAATGGGGGGGTGTTATCTCTTTTGTCGAAAATCAGCCGTTTTTGCTTGAACATTAAATGCCTGCAAATGGTATTTAATTAACTTCCCGGGGTGAAAAAACCCTTTTTGAGAACTCAGAGTGAGTAAATTGGCCATTTTCATGCACTTTTAACCATTCCATAAATCTTGTGTTTAGGGCCCCTGGAAGCATGAAAATCACTTTAAACATGCTAATTTTAGCTCTAAAACTGATGATCCACCTACAAATGTGAACTGACGTTCAAAAATAAAACATTTGAAAACAGACCATTTTCCACATTTCTGAAGCATGATGTAATGGGGGGTGTTATCTCTTTTGTCGAAAATCAGCCGTTTTTGCTTGAACATTAAATGCCTCCAAATGGTATTTAATTCACTTCCCAAGCCCTGGAAGCATGAAAATCACTTTAAACATGCTAATTTTAGCTCTAACACTGATGATCCACCTACAAATGTGAACTGACGTTCAAAAATAAAACATTTGAAAACGGACCATTTTCCACATTTCTGAAGCATGACGTAATGGGGGGGTGTTATCTCTTTTGTCGAAAATCAGCCGTTTTTGCTTGTACATTAAATGCCTCCAAATGGTATTTAATTCACTTCCCGAGCCCCTGGAAGCATGAAAATCACTTTAAACATGCTAATTTTAGCTCTAACACTAATGATCCACCTACAAATGTGAACTGACGTTCTAAAATAAAACATTTGAAAACGGACCATCCTCCACATTTCTGAAGCATGACGTAATGGGGGGGTGTTATCTCTTTTGTCGAAAATCAGCCATTTTTGCTTGAACATTAAATGCCTCAAAATGGTATTTAATTAACTTCCCGGGGTGAAGAAACCCTTATTGAGAACTCAGAGTGAGTAAATTGGCCATTTTCATGCACTTTTAACCATTCCATAAATCTTGTGTTTAGGGCCCCTGGAAGCATGAAAATCACTTTAAACATGCTAATTTTAGCTCTAACACTGATGATCAACCTACAAATGTGAACTGACGTTCAAAAATAAAACATTTGAAAACGGACCATTTTCCACATTTCTGAAGCATGACGTAATAGGGGGGTGTTGTCTCTTTTGTCGAAAATCAGCCGTTTTTGCTTGAACATTAAATGCCTCCAAATGGTATTTAATTAACTTCCCGGGGTGAAGAAACCCTTTTTGAGAACTCAGAGTGAGTAAATTGGCCATTTTCATGCACTTTTAACCATTCCATCAATCTTGTGTTTAGGGCCCCTGGAAGCATGAAAATCACTTTAAACATGCTAATTTTAGCTCTTAAACTGATGATCCACCTACAAATGTGAACTGACGTTCAAAAATAAAACATTTGAAAACGGACCATTTTCCACATTTCTGAAGCATGACGTAATGGGGGGTGTTATCTCTTTTGTCGAAAATCAGCCGTTTTTGCTTGAACATTAAATGCCTCCAAATGGTATTTAATTAACTTCCCGGGGCGAAGAAACCCTTTTTGAGAACTCAGAGTGAGTAAATTGGCCATTTTCATGCACTTTTAACCATTCCATAAATCTTGTGTTTAGGGCCCCTGGAAGCATGAAAATCACTTTAAACATGCTAATTTTAGCTCTAACACTGATGATCAACCTACAAATGTGAACTGACTTTCAAAAATAAAACATTTGAAAACGGACCATTTTCCACATTTCTGAAGCATGACGTAACGGGGGGGTGTTATCTTTTTTGTCAAAAATCAGCCGTTTTTTCTTGAACATTAAATGCCTCCAAAGAGTATTTAATTCGCTTCCTGAGCCCCTGGAAGCATGAAAATCACTTTAAACATGCTAATTTTAGCTCTAACACTGATGATCCACCTACAAATGTGAACTGACGTTCAAAAATAAAACATTTGAAAACGGACCATTTTCCACATTTCTAAAGCATGACGTAATGGGGGGGTGTTATCTCTTTTGTCGAAAATCAGCCGTTTTTGCTTGTACATTAAATGCCTCCAAATGGTATTTAATTCACTTCCCGAGCCCCTGGAAGCATGAAAATCACTTTAAACATGCTAATTTTAGCTCTAACACTAATGATCCACCTACAAATGTGAACTGACGTTCAAAAATAAAACATTTGAAAACGGACCATCCTCCACATTTCTGAAGCATGACGTAATGGGGGGGTGTTATCTCTTTTGTCGAAAATCAGCCATTTTTGCTTGAACATTAAATGCCTCAAAATGGTATTTAATTAACTTCCCGGGGTGAAGAAACCCTTATTGAGAACTCAGAGTGAGTAAATTGGCCATTTTCATGCACTTTTAACCATTCCATAAATCTTGTGTTTAGGGCCCCTGGAAGCATGAAAATCACTTTAAACATGCTAATTTTAGCTCTTAAACTGATGATCCACCTACAAATGTGAACTGACGTTCAAAAATAAAACATTTGAAAACGGACCATTTTCCACATTTCTGAAGCATGACGTAATGGGGGGGTGTTATCTCTTTTGTCGAAAATCAGCCGTTTTTGCTTGAACATTAAATGCCTCCAAATGGTATTTAATTAACTTCCCGGGGTGAAGAAACCCTTTTTGAGAACTCAGAGTGAGTAAATTGGCCATTTTCATGCACTTTTAACCATTCCATAAATCTTGTGTTTAGGGCCCCTGGAAGCATGAAAATCACTTTAAACATGCTAATTTTAGCTCTAACACTGATGATCAACCTACAAATGTGAACTGACGTTCAAAAATAAAACATTTGAAAACGGACCATTTTCCACATTTCTGAAGCATGACCTAATGGGGGGGTGTTATCTTTTTTGTCAAAAATCAGCCGTTTTTTCTTGAACATTAAATGCCTCCAAAGAGTATTTAATTCACTTCCTGAGCCCCTGGAAGCATGAAAATCACTTTAAACATGCTAATTTTAGCTCTAACACTGATGATCCACCTACAAATGTGAACTGACGTTCAAAAATAAAACGTTTGAAAACGGACCATGTTCCACATTTCTGAAGCATGACATAATGGGGGGGTGTTATCTCTTTTGTCAAAAATCACCTGTTTTTGCTTGAACATTAAATGCCTCCAAATAGTATTTAATTCACTTCCAGAGCCCCTGGAAGCATGAAAATCACTTTAAACATGCTAATTTTAGCTCTAACACTGATAATCCACCTACAAATGTGAACTGACGTTCAAAAATAAAACATTTGAAAAAGGACCATTTTCCACATTTCTGAAGCATGACGTAATGGGGGGGTGTTATCTCTTTTGTCGAAAATCAGCCGTTTTTGCTTGAACATTAAATGCCTGCAAATGGTATTTAATTAACTTCCCGGGGTGAAAAAACCCTTTTTGAGAACTCAGAGTGAGTAAATTGGCCATTTTCATGCACTTTTAACCATTCCATAAATCTTGTGTTTAGGGCCCCTGGAAGCATGAAAATCACTTTAAACATGCTAATTTTAGCTCTAAAACTGATGATCCACCTACAAATGTGAACTGACGTTCAAAAATAAAACATTTGAAAACAGACCATTTTCCACATTTCTGAAGCATGATGTAATGGGGGGTGTTATCTCTTTTGTCGAAAATCAGCCGTTTTTGCTTGAACATTAAATGCCTCCAAATGGTATTTAATTCACTTCCCAAGCCCCTGGAAGCATGAAAATCACTTTAAACATGCTAATTTTAGCTCTAACACTGATGATCCACCTACAAATGTGAACTGACGTTCAAAAATAAAACATTTGAAAACGGACCATTTTCCACATTTCTGAAGCATGACGTAATGGGGGGGTGTTATCTCTTTTGTCGAAAATCAGCCGTTTTTGCTTGTACATTAAATGCCTCCAAATGGTATTTAATTCACTTCCCGAGCCCCTGGAAGCATGAAAATCACTTTAAACATGCTAATTTTAGCTCTAACACTAATGATCCACCTACAAATGTGAACTGACGTTCTAAAATAAAACATTTGAAAACGGACCATCCTCCACATTTCTGAAGCATGACGTAATGGGGGGGTGTTATCTCTTTTGTCGAAAATCAGCCATTTTTGCTTGAACATTAAATGCCTCAAAATGGTATTTAATTAACTTCCCGGGGTGAAGAAACCCTTATTGAGAACTCAGAGTGAGTAAATTGGCCATTTTCATGCACTTTTAACCATTCCATAAATCTTGTGTTTAGGGCCCCTGGAAGCATGAAAATCACTTTAAACATGCTAATTTTAGCTCTAACACTGATGATCAACCTACAAATGTGAACTGACGTTCAAAAATAAAACATTTGAAAACGGACCATTTTCCACATTTCTGAAGCATGACGTAATAGGGGGGTGTTGTCTCTTTTGTCGAAAATCTGCCGTTTTTGCTTGAACATTAAATGCCTCCAAATGGTATTTAATTAACTTCCCGGGGTGAAGAAACCCTTTTTGAGAACTCAGAGTGAGTAAATTGGCCATTTTCATGCACTTTTAACCATTCCATCAATCTTGTGTTTAGGGCCCCTGGAAGCATGAAAATCACTTTAAACATGCTAATTTTAGCTCTTAAACTGATGATCCACCTACAAATGTAAACTGACGTTCAAAAATAAAACATTTGAAAACGGACCATTTTCCACATTTCTGAAGCATGACGTAATGGGGGGTGTTATCTCTTTTGTCGAAAATCAGCCGTTTTTGCTTGAACATTAAATGCCTCCAAATGGTATTTAATTAACTTCCCGGGGTGAAGAAACCCTTTTTGAGAGCTCAGAGTGAGTAAATTGGCCATTTTCATGCACTTTTAACCATTCCATAAATCTTGTGTTTAGGGCCCCTGGAAGCATGAAAATCACTTTAAACATGCTAATTTTAGCTCTAACACTGATGATCAACCTACAAATGTGAACTGACGTTCAAAAATAAAACATTTGAAAACGGACCATTTTCCACATTTCTGAAGCATGACGTAACGGGGGGGGTGTTATCTTTTTTGTCAAAAATCAGCCGTTTTTTCTTGAACATTAAATGCCTCCAAAGAGTATTTAATTCGCTTCCTGAGCCCCTGGAAGCATGAAAATCACTTTAAACATGCTAATTTTAGCTCTAACTCTGATGATCCACCTACAAATGTGAACTGACGTTCAAAAATAAAACATTTGAAAACGGACCATTTTCCACATTTCTAAAGCATGACGTAATGGGGGGGTGTTATCTCTTTTGTCGAAAATCAGCCGTTTTTGCTTGTACATTAAATGCCTCCAAATGGTATTTAATTCACTTCCCGAGCCCCTGGAAGCATGAAAATCACTTTAAACATGCTAATTTTAGCTCTAACACTAATGATCCACCTACAAATGTGAACTGACGTTCAAAAATAAAACATTTGAAAACGGACCATCCTCCACATTTCTGAAGCATGACGTGATGGGGGGGTGTTATCTCTTTTGTCGAAAATCAGCCATTTTTGCTTGAACATTAAATGCCTCAAAATGGTATTTAATTAACTTCCCGGGGTGAAGAAACCCTTATTGAGAACTCAGAGTGAGTAAATTGGCCATTTTCATGCACTTTTAACCATTCCATAAATCTTGTGTTTAGGGCCCCTGGAAGCATGAAAATCACTTTAAACATGCTAATTTTAGCTCTTAAACTGATGATCCACCTACAAATGTGAACTGACGTTCAAAAATAAAACATTTGAAAACGGACCATTTTCCACATTTCTGAAGCATGACGTAATGGGGGGGTGTTATCTCTTTTGTCGAAAATCAGCCGTTTTTGCTTGAACATTAAATGCCTCCAAATGGTATTTAATTAACTTCCCGGGGTGAAGAAACCCTTTTTGAGAACTCAGAGTGAGTAAATTGGCCATTTTCATGCACTTTTAACCATTCCATAAATCTTGTGTTTAGGGCCCCTGGAAGCATGAAAATCACTTTAAACATGCTAATTTTAGCTCTAACACTGATGATCAACCTACAAATGTGAACTGACGTTCAAAAATAAAACATTTGAAAACTGACCATTTTCCACATTTCTGAAGCATGACGTAATGGGGGGGGTGTTATCTTTTTTGTCAAAAATCAGCCGTTTTTTCTTGAACATTAAATGCCTCCAAAGAGTATTTAATTCACTTCCTGAGCCCCTGGAAGCATGAAAATCACTTTAAACATGCTAATTTTAGCTCTAACACTGATGATCCACCTACAAATGTGAACTGACGTTCAAAAATAAAACGTTTGAAAACGGACCATGTTCCACATTTCTGAAGCATGACATAATGGGGGGGTGTTATCTCTTTTGTCAAAAATCACCTGTTTTTGCTTGAACATTAAATGCCTCCAAATAGTATTTAATTCACTTCCAGAGCCCCTGGAAGCATGAAAATCACTTTAAACATGCTAATTTTAGCTCTAACACTGATAATCCACCTACAAATGTGAACTGACGTTCAAAAATAAAACATTTGAAAACGGACCATTTTCCACATTTCTGAAGCATGACGTAATGGGGGGGTGTTATCTTTTTTGTCAAAAATCAGCCGTTTTTTCTTGAACATTAAATGCCTCCAAAGAGTATTTAATTCACTTCCAGAGCCCCTGGAAGCATGAAAATCACTTTAAACATGCTAATTTTAGCTCTAACACTGATAATCCACCTACAAATGTGAACTGACGTTCAAAAATAAAACATTTGAAAAAGGACCATTTTCCACATTTCTGAAGCATGACGTAATGGGGGGGTGTTATCTCTTTTGTCGAAAATCAGCCGTTTTTGCTTGAACATTAAATGCCTCCAAATGGTATTTAATTAACTTCCCGGGGTGAAAAAACCCTTTTTGAGAACTCAGAGTGAGTAAATTGGCCATTTTCATGCACTTTTAACCATTCCATAAATCTTGTGTTTAGGGCCCCTGGAAGCATGAAAATCACTTTAAACATGCTAATTTTAGCTCTAAAACTGATGATCCACCTACAAATGTGAACTGACGTTCAAAAATAAAACATTTGAAAACAGACCATTTTCCACATTTCTGAAGCATGATGTAATGGGGGGGTGTTATCTGTTTTGTCGAAAATCAGCCGTTTTTGCTTGAACATTAAATGCCTCCAAATGGTATTTAATTCACTTCCCAAGCCCCTGGAAGCATGAAAATCACTTTAAACATGCTAATTTTAGCTCTAACACTGATAATCCACCTACAAATGTGAACTGACGTTCAAAAATAAAACATTTGAAAACGGACCATTTTCCACATTTCTGAAGCATGACGTAATGGGGGGGTGTTATCTCTTTTGTCGAAAATCAGCCGTTTTTGCTTGTACATTAAATGCCTCCAAATGGTATTTAATTCACTTCCCGAGCCCCTGGAAGCATGAAAATCACTTTAAACATGCTAATTTTAGCTCTAACACTAATGATCCACCTACAAATGTGAACTGACGTTCAAAAATAAAACATTTGAAAACGGACCATCCTCCACATTTCTGAAGCATGACGTAATGGGGGGGTGTTATCTCTTTTGTCGAAAATCAGCCATTTTTGCTTGAACATTAAATGCCTCAAAATGGTATTTAATTAACTTCCCGGGGTGAAGAAACCCTTATTGAGAACTCAGAGTGAGTAAATTGGCCATTTTCATGCACTTTTAACCATTCCATAAATCTTGTGTTTAGGGCCCCTGGAAGCATGAAAATCACTTTAAACATGCTAATTTTAGCTCTTAAACTGATGATCCACCTACAAATGTGAACTGACGTTCAAAAATAAAACATTTGAAAACGGACCATTTTCCACATTTCTGAAGCATGACGTAATGGGGGGGTGTTATCTCTTTTGTCGAAAATCAGCCGTTTTTGCTTGAACATTAAATGCCTCCAAATGGTATTTAATTAACTTCCCGGGGTGAAGAAACCCTTTTTGAGAACTCAGAGTGAGTAAATTGGCCATTTTCATGCACTTTTAACCATTCCATAAATCTTGTGTTTAGGGCCCCTGGAAGCATGAAAATCACTTTAAACATGCTAATTTTAGCTCTAACACTGATGATCAACCTACAAATGTGAACTGACGTTCAAAAACTAAAACATTTGAAAACGGACCATTTTCCACATTTCTGAAGCATGACGTAATGGGGGGGTGTTATCTTTTTTGTCAAAAATCAGCCGTTTTTTCTTGAACATTAAATGCCTCCAAAGAGTATTTAATTCACTTCCTGAGCCCCTGGAAGCATGAAAATCACTTTAAACATGCTAATTTTAGCTCTAACACTGATGATCCACCTACAAATGTGAACTGACGTTCAAAAATAAAACATTTGAAAACGGACCATTTTCCACATTTCTGAAGCATGACGTAATGGGGGGGTGTTATCTCTTTTGTCGAAAATCAGCCGTTTTTGCTTGTACATTAAATGCCTCCAAATGGTATTTAATTCACTTCCCGAGCCCCTGGAAGCATGAAAATCACTTTAAACATGCTAATTTTAGCTCTAACACTAATGATCCACCTACAAATGTGAACTGACGTTCAAAAATAAAACATTTGAAAACGGACCATCCTCCACATTTCTGAAGCATGACGTAATGGGGGGGGTGTTATCTCTTTTGTCGAAAATCAGCCATTTTTGCTTGAACATTAAATGCCTCAAAATGGTATTTAATTAACTTCCCGGGGTGAAGAAACCCTTATTGAGAACTCAGAGTGAGTAAATTGGCCATTTTCATGCACTTTTAACCATTCCATAAATCTTGTGTTTAGGGCCCCTGGAAGCATGAAAATCACTTTAAACATGCTAATTTTAGCTCTTAAACTGATGATCCACCTACAAATGTGAACTGACGTTCAAAAATAAAACATTTGAAAACGGACCATTTTCCACATTTCTGAAGCATGACGTAATGGGGGGGTGTTATCTCTTTTGTCGAAAATCAGCCGTTTTTGCTTGAACATTAAATGCCTCCAAATGGTATTTAATTAACTTCCCGGGGTGAAGAAACCCTTTTTGAGAACTCAGAGTGAGTAAATTGGCCATTTTCATGCACTTTTAACCATTCCATAAATCTTGTGTTTAGGGCCCCTGGAAGCATGAAAATCACTTTAAACATGCTAATTTTAGCTCTAACACTGATGATCAACCTACAAATGTGAACTGACGTTCAAAAATAAAACATTTGAAAACGGACCATTTTCCACATTTCTGAAGCATGACGTAATGGGGGGGTGTTATCTTTTTTGTCAAAAATCAGCCGTTTTTTCTTGAACATTAAATGCCTCCAAAGAGTATTTAATTCACTTCCTGAGCCCCTGGAAGCATGAAAATCACTTTAAACATGCTAATTTTAGCTCTAACACTGATGATCCACCTACAAATGTGAACTGATGTTCAAAAATAAAACGTTTGAAAACGGACCATGTTCCACATTTCTGAAGCATGACATAATGGGGGGGTGTTATCTCTTTTGTCAAAAATCACCTGTTTTTGCTTGAACATTAAATGCCTCCAAATAGTATTTAATTCACTTCCAGAGCCCCTGGAAGCATGAAAATCACTTTAAACATGCTAATTTTAGCTCTAACACTGATAATCCACCTACAAATGTGAACTGACGTTCAAAAATAAAACATTTGAAAACGGACCATTTTCCACATTTCTGAAGCATGACGTAATGGGGGGGTGTTATCTCTTTTGTCGAAAATCAGCCGTTTTTGCTTGAACATTAAATGCCTCCAAATGGTATTTAATTAACTTCCCGGGGTGAAAAAACCCTTTTTGAGAACTCAGAGTGAGTAAATTGGCCATTTTCATGCACTTTTAACCATTCCATAAATCTTGTGTTTAGGGCCCCTGGAAGCATGAAAATCACTTTAAACATGCTAATTTTAGCTCTAAAACTGATGATCCACCTACAAATGTGAACTGACGTTCAAAAATAAAACATTTGAAAACAGACCATTTTCCACATTTCTGAAGCATGATGTAATGGGGGGGTGTTATCTCTTTTGTCGAAAATCAGCCGTTTTTGCTTGAACATTAAATGCCTCCAAATGGTATTTAATTCACTTCCCGAGCCCCTGGAAGCATGAAAATCACTTTAAACATGCTAATTTTAGATCTAACACTGATGATCCACCTACAAATGTGAACTGACGTTCAAAAATAAAACATTTGAAAACTGACCATTTTCCACATTTCTGAAGCATGACGTAATGGGGGGGTGTTATCTCTTTTGTCGAAAATCAGCCGTTTTTGCTTGAACATTAAATGCCTCCAAATGGTATTTAATTCACTTCCCCAGCCCCTGGAAGCATGAAAATCACTTTAAACATGCTAATTTTAGCTCTAACACTGATGATCCACCTACATATGTGAACTGACGTTCAAAAATAAAACATTTGAAAACGGACCATTCTCCACATTTCTGAAGCATGACGTAATGGATGGGGTGTTATCTCTTTTGTTGAAAATCAGCCGTTTTTGCTTGAACATTAAATGCCTCCAAATGGTATTTAATTAACTTCCCGGGGTAAAGAAACCCTTTTTGAGAACTCAGAGTGAGTAAATTGGCCATTTTCATGCACTTTTAACCATTCCATAAATCTTGTGTTTAGGGCCCCTGGAAGCATGAAAATCTCGTTAAACATGCTAATTTTAGCTCTAACACTGATGATCAACCTACAAATGTGAACTGACGTTCAAAAATAAAACATTTGAAAACGGACCGTTTTCCACATTTCTGAAGCATGACGTAATAGGGGGTGTTATCTCTTTTGTCCAAAATCTGCCGTTTTTGCTTGAACATTAAATGCCTCCAAATAGTATTTAATTCACTTCCCGAGCCCCTGGAAGCATGAAAATCACTTTAAACATGCTAATTTTAGCTCTAACACTGATGATCCACCTACAAATGTGAACTGAGGTTCAAAAATAAAACATTTGAAAACGGACCATTTTCCACATTTCTGAAGCATGACGTAATGGGGGGGTGTTATCTCTTTTGTCGAAAATCAACCGTTTTTGCTTGAACATTAAATGCCTCCAAATGGTATTTAATTAACTTCCCGGGGTGAAGAAACCCTTTTTGAGATCTCAGAGTGAGTAAATTGGCCATTTTCATGCACTTTTAACCATTCCATATGGCTGAGATACCCGCCACCCCCTCTCAACACAATCCCCAAGGATGGGAACCCGGAAACAGTTCTGAACTTTTGGAAGACGGGAGGGAGTGACCCTCCCGGCCGTATTTATTAAAATATGAAACAAAATTAAAACATTAAAATAACAGTTTCATATTATGTACAATTTCATTACCACATTGCGATGTTTGGCTAACCTTAACATATTCTCTAATACAAAGGTTCTCCTAGCCGAACTAACATCCTACAAAACATCTAGCTTGAAATTTTGAAATTGTACATCCTAACGTTTAAGGGCCAACGGCAAGGTCGTAACCGGTGTCAAGATCCCTAACCAGAAATATCCCCCTCACTTGTGAGGGGCGACCGCACAGAGGTGTACCTCGAGTGCAACTACCAATTTCCCTTGACTTGACGGGGGCCCCAATAAACTCGACGCCACTTAAAGGTCGTCCGAGGACTCGTGTGAGGAATCTAGAAGGTAGCGTAGACCCCCCCCCAAACCCCACACAACTTACCACATCTGCCGTCGCAGATGTCCTGGCCCCGGGAAATTCTCCGGGAGGGGGCTGTAGCCCCTCCTACCCAGGAAGGGGCCTTGACCGCCTTTCCTTTCCTTTCGGCGTCCCATCCTTAGAAGGGACCGCCTTCCCCGTTGAGGGGCCAATGGCCACCTCCCTCGAGCGCTCCCATCCGTAATGGGTGACGCCCACTCATAGGGATCTTCCAATTAGTGCTCACCGATCATGACCTTACCGCCCGGCCAAAATAAATACGACAGTTCTAAACTAAATGAGTTCTAAACTAAATGACTAAATTACTTAAAAGACAGTTAAAAGCAACAATTTTATTAAAAAACATGCTACTGATCAACACTAGAGCAGGATTACTTTATTTGCAAAACATACCACAAATTGACCATTTCTTTATTGCATATTCGAAGTTATCACGATAATAATCCGGACCTGCAAACAAAAGAGTTACCACATCAAACTTTATTCAAAACCACTTGCTGTCCTCAGGGGCTGGTGGGTGGGTCAAAATTGGCTCTTCGTTCCGTCTCGAGCTCACGTGCAGCGAGGTGGTGCAGCTTCAGAGCACAGGAACAAGAGGATGCTTCCTTGGCTTGTTGCTCCTTTTATCCGTCTTCAGGGCGGGCGTAAACCCGCCCCGGCCTGCCCCGAGGGCGTGGCCCGGCCGCGTCAGTGTCTAGGCCAGCCCACTCCAGGGCGGGAAAAAGGCGCGCCCCGGCTACGCCGCTTCGGGCATACCAGCCGAGACTCGCCTCCCGCCCAAGATGGCTTCCCGGGGGGATCGTGGTACTCCGCCATACGTTCGGGGGGACCGAATGGTCGCCCCTTTCCATATGGCTGAGATACCCGCCACCCCCTCTCAACACAATCCCCAAGGATGGGAAACCGGAAACAGTTCTGAACTTTTGGAAGACGGGAGGGAGTGACCCTCCCGGCCGTATTTATTAAAATATGAAACAAAATTAAAACATTAAAATAACAGTTTCATATTATGTACAATTTCATTACCACATTGCGATGTTTGGCTAACCTTAACATATTCTCTAATACAAAGGTTCTCCTAGCCGAACTAACATCCTACAAAACATCTAGCTTGAAATTTTGAAATTGTACATCCTAACGTTTAAGGGCCAACGGCAAGGTCGTAACCGGTGTCAAGATCCCTAACCAGAAATATCCCCCTCACTTGTGAGGGGCGACCGCACAGAGGTGTACCTCGAGTGCAACTACCAATTTCCCTTGACTTGACGGGGGCCCCAATAAACTCGACGCCACTTAAAGGTCGTCCGAGGACTCGTGTGAGGAATCTAGAAGGTAGCGTAGACCCCCCCCAAACCCCACACAACTTACCACATCTGCCGTCGCAGATGTCCTGGCCCCGGGAAATTCTCCGGGAGGGGGCTGTAGCCCCTCCTACCCAGGAAGGGGCCTTGACCGCCTTTCCTTTCCTTTCGGCGTCCCATCCTTAGAAGGGACCGCCTTCCCCGTTGAGGGGCCAATGGCCACCTCCCTCGAGCGCTCCCATCCGTAATGGGTGACGCCCACTCATAGGGATCTTCCAATTAGTGCTCACCGATCATGACCTTACCGCCACAGGCCGGATAGTTGACCGGCTATCCGGACCCCCCACAACACTCCTACCTAGAGGTCATGTCTTAAAGTCTTTAGCCAAGCCATACAGTCTCCTATGAGTAACTCGTTCCCCACCCGGGACAAATGAACACCATCCCCCAAATACATACTGTCACCAGTAATACAACCATGCGAAATAGAATGCAGTGTATTGGAACGGAACAATCTACTCACTTTGTTATTAATTTTTCTTACTGAATGATTCAGAGCAGAAACAGAAATAGCCCCCCGCCATCCTTTCCGTGGGATCATATGTGACCATGCAATCGTGCACCCTGGAACTCTCCTCGCCAACCAACTTACAGTGGAAAGCATCGCCTCAAGAAGAAGTCGTCTACCAGTGGTGACCAAATCATTGCCCCCAAGATGTACTATGACTATAGACGGCGGTGACCTCGTCCGCCCTAGCAAACCCTCAAAAAATGATTGAAACTGGTCAATACAGAGTCCGCCCTTTCCGTAGAAGGACACACTGTACCCGTATTCCCCAGCCACGTGATTCATGTCACCTGCTTTGAATACGTCCGCGGCACGCCTCACGTATGAGTGGCCCACGACCCACACCTCCTTTTTCACAGCTGGTGAAGTCTGACCGCTGGCCCGGTGTTGGGTCGACTGCATAGTCCGCCCCGCCTCGTAGGCTTGCGCAACTGAAACCAAACAAAAACAAGAAGCGTGAGTACATCGTTACAGCTTCACAACATGTGCAACCGCACATACCTCTTATAACAATTGGAGGACCAACGCCCCACACGTTTAATTTGTTCAACATTCAGACCCCTGGCTGTAGCCTCTGTAGCAGCCCCTATCCAAAAGGAATGGGTCCCAAACTCGCCCGGGTTCAAGCCCGCAGCAGTAATCGACATCGCAAGCACCCGCTGAAACTGAAACCTCGTCAGTGGGGTGGCGTCAGCGTGTCTCAACAAGGTCCCCCCCCATGATGCCACCCTTTGTGCTAAATACTCCTCTACACAACTCACCGGGCATATGGAGGACCCGGGGATCCTTTGTATGATTATGCAATCACCCATCGCACCCTGATCGGTCTTGGACCTGACGAACGAGACAGTCATTGTCTCCCCTCTGATCTGAACGTGCTCTTGGCACAGTCCCCCCATCACGTCCTGCTTGTTCCTCGCCACTAGTTCGCTTACCCGCATAGCCCCATGGAATGCCAGCGTAAAAGCGGCTCGGAATAACACTGTTTCATACTGGGATGAACATGTTGCAGGGAGTCTAGATAATAACAGGGCTAACCTATCCAAACCTATCAGGCGCCTTTCATCTACTCTGCGACCCTCAAGGCGTTGCCACCCACGTAGCGCTTTTTGCACAACGAAAGACGCTGTCGGGTCCTGGATCCCATGAGCCCTAGCCACAAAGGAAATGGCGGCCCGATGCCTCTGGGCCGTAGCCACTGATTTGCCTGCCTGACGTAAAGACAGCAGGAATTTCACTACCAACTCCTCCTGGCCCCAAAGCTCCCCTCTAGCTGCCCCCAAAAAGGCCCAATAGGAACGGAACGCCCCTTCATATGCCTTCCTCGTCCTGGGTGCTAAACTCTCTCCCACGAGGTTCTGTAGTTCGGGGCACCGAGAGACCAGAGAGCTTCGGGAAAGGGTGCTGCCACCGGGTCTGCTGTGGGCAGAAAACCCCAGAAGGCCTGCATACGAAAACGAGAAAGCGCATCAGCCGCCTGGTTCATCACCCCCGGGACATGTCTTGCCTTAAATAGTACATTCAATTGCATACATAATAACACAATTTCCTTGAGCAGTCTCAGAATCCATTTGCATCGTGCTGCCTGGCTATTGATACACTCAACAACGGTCATGTTATCAGACCAGAATACCACAGAGTGATCTCTGAACCCCTCGGGCCAAGTTCTCAGGGCCACCAGAATGGGAAAAAGTTCCAGGAAGGCAATGTTACTTGTCAGCCCACTATCATGCCACCATGACGGCCATTTTTGTGCCGACCACTGAGTGCCGAATATGGCACCAAAACCAATGCTCCCTGCCGAATCCGTCCACAGCCCCAGCTCCTCAGAGGACACGGCCGGTTTGTTCCAGACAATTCGGCCATTGAAATCCGCCAGAAATGCCAACCAAATGCGCATGTCCTGGCGAACCTCTGCCGAGAGCCTTGTGCGATGATGACCCTCCTTCAGGCCGACCATGGCTTGAGCGATCGAGCGAGAAAAGGGGCGGGCCATCGGTATAACTCTTAGGGCAAAATTCAACTGCCCCACCAATTGCTGTAATTGATGTAGCCTAACCTTCGACTCACTTATACACATTTGCAGGGATGCCCTGAATCTTAACACTTTGTCACCTGGTAAACGAAAACAACCTTCTTCGGAATCGAGCTCGATCCCCAGAAACTCGAGGCAAGTCGAGGGACCCACAGTCTTACCTGGTGCCAATGGCACGCCAAACTGATTCATCAAGACACAAAATGCAGTCAAAGCCTGTCCACATTCCGGATCCCCGGCTGCCCCCAGAAACAAAAAGTCATCGAGATAATGCATAACATGTTGAAACCCCGTTTTCTTTGTGAAGACCCATTGCAGGAAGCAACTGAACTTTTCGAAATAGGCACAAGATATAGAGCACCCCATCGGCATACACCTATCCATGTAATAATGACCCTGAAACATGAAACCAAGGAGACGCTGATCGTCTGGATGTACCGGGAGCAACCGGAACGCTGACTCGATATCAGATTTTGCCATCAGCGCACCGGGCCCCAGGCGATTCAATATGGCTACGGCCTCATCGAAGGATGCGTACCGCACCGAACACACTTCCGGGTCTATCGCATCGTTTACGGAAAGACCACGTGGGGCTGATAAATTATGTATCAGCCGAAACTCACCCGGGTCCTTCTTGGGGACCACCCCTAAAGGGGAACAAACAAAGTTAGCAACTGGTGGCACATTAAATGGACCGGCGACTCTACCTCGAGCCACCTCCTTCCCGATCTTTTCCTGTACCACGGTCGTATGCTGTAAGACCGATATCTGGTTTTTACATTTTGCTATACCCTGAAACTCCCCCACTGGGATGCGGAAACCATATGAAAATCCGTTCCGCAACACCCCAGCGGAAGCGTGATCCGGGTATTCGCTGAGCCAGGGAATCATTGCCATGGTATCAATCGGGGTAGGTAAAGGCGCCCCTCGGACTATGTCAGACCTGTTTGGCGCCTCCTCTACCCCCGTTATCGCCCGTTTTGGCTCTGCACATGGACTCAGGATGGGATGATTAGCCACACCCCCCACATTCGTGTCTAAATTTGCATGACCCCTGGGGCCTAGTACATTTCCCCCTGTTAAAGTTCCAACAAACCCCCTTTTTACCTGCGTTGCCGGTTGGCCTCGAGTGATTGTCGTTACTCGTACCTGATCGAAAGGGCGTCCCCGCATATTGGCGGGAGGATTCACCAACGTTACTCCCTACCAACAGCACCTTCAACATACCAGAGTCCTCCATTTTGGACCAGGACACAGAATCATAACAATCCCAAGTTAAGTTTTTATCATGCTCTTTCGCTTTTCTGAAAATATTATCGTAACAAAACCAATGATTGCCCTCGTGAGATACTGAATACCCCATGATTCGTGACTGATAAATCGGCAATTCGGGCAGCAATTCGGGCCTACGTTCACCCAAGATGGATGTAAAAACCCCCCATGCTTTGCCCCAATTACCAATGTTTTCATTTACCTTAAAGGCGGCCATCTTTGCGCGCCAAACACTCGGATGCATGAGCTCCTTCTGGCTCTTAACATGCTCCATTTCATAATGATCGGTAAGCAACGAGAAGATGTTTATATACTCCCCTGCCCATATCTTCTCTTTGATAGCCAGAGGGACATGTTGACCCAACTTTTCCCTTCGAGAGGGTGCCGACTCATCCCTCGCAATCGGCAATGGCCGCTTACCTGAACCGGGAGCTGTATCTGCGACTGGAACTGACGGCGATGGTGCCTTCGTCGCTTCCCTTGTTTCCCGCAGCTGCTTCATCAACACCTGCGCGTCGTCAGCCGTGGCGCCCTTGCTACCTTTACCCAACCACGCTGCTAATTGTGCTGCCAGCTCGGGCGGCATTTCCTCCCCGGACACGGGGGTGACCACTACGGGAATCGGATTCCCTTCCTCCGGCACAGGAGTGGGTGCTTCGAGTGGGGTACAGGGAACTGGGACGTCTCCCCCAGCTGCTCCCCTTCTGGGCCTCTTGCCTTTTCCTCCGGGAGCTGCTCCTGCCAGAGGACGTTTCGGCCCCCCTTCCTCGTCTTTCTCCGCCATTCGCTTCTTTAGGTCGGTCACCTCCTTCATGAGAACACGCAGCATCTGGTCGGTAGTCATTCGCTTTCCCGCCTTCTTAGGCATTCTCCAACAGAGTATCTGTAAAACAAACAAGAAAGATTACAACGCTCAAAATTGGCTCTTTGTTCCGTCTCGAGCTCACGTGCAGCGAGGTGGTGCAGCTTCAGAGCACAGGAACAAGAGGATGCTTCCTTGGCTTGTTGCTCCTTTTATCCGTCTTCAGGGCGGGTGTAAACCCGCCCCGGCCTGCCCCGAGGGCGTGGCCCGGCCGCGTCAGTGTCTAGGCCAGCCCACTCCAGGGCGGGAAAAAGGCGCGCCCCGGCTACGCCGCTTCGGGCATACCAGCCGAGACTCGCCTCCCGCCCAAGATGGCTTCCCGGGGGGATCGTGGTACTCCGCCATACGTTCGGGGGGACCGAATGGTCGCCCCTTTCCATAAATCTTGTGTTTAGGGCCCCTGGAAGCATGGAAATCACTTTAAACATGCTAATTTTAGCTCTAACACTGATGATCAACCTACAAATGTGAACTGACGTTCAAAAATAAAACATTTGAAAACGGACCATTTTCCACATTTCTGAAGCATGACGTAATGGGGGGGTGTTATCTCTTTTGACGAAAATCAGCCATTTTTGCTTGAACATTAAATGCCTCCAAATGGTATTTAATTAACTTCCCGGGGTGAAGAAACCCTTTTTGAGAACTCAGAGTGAGTACATTGGCCATTTTCATGCACTTTTAACCATTCCATAAATCTTGTGTTTAGGGCCCCTGGAAGCATGAAAATCACTTTAAACATGCTAATTTTAGCTCTAACACTGATGATCAACCTACAAATGTGAACTGACGTTCAAAAATAAAACATTTGAAAACGGACCATTTTCCACATTTCTGAAGCATGACGTAATGGGGGGGTGTTATCTCTTTTGTCAAAAATCAGCCGTTTTTGCTTGAACATTAAATGCCTCCAAATAGTATTTAATTCACTTCCCGAGCCCCTGGAAGCATGAAAATCACTTTAAACAAGGTAATTTTAGCTCTAACACTGATAATCCACCTACAAATGTGAACTGACGTTCAAAGATAAAACATTTGAAAACGGACCATTCTCCACATTTCTGAAGCATGACGTAATGGGGGGGGGTGTTATCTCTTTTGTCGAAAATCAGCCGTTTTTGCTTGAACATTGAATGCCTCCAAATGGTATTTTATTAACTTCCAGAGGTGAAGAAACCCTTCTTGAGAACTCAGAGTGAGTAAATTGGCCATTTTCATGCACTTTTAATCATTCCATAAATATTGTGTTTAGGGCCCCTGGAAGCATGAAAATCACTTTAAACATGCTAATTTTAGCTCTAACACTGATGATCAACCTACAAATGTGAACTGACGTTCAAAAATAAAACATTTGAAAACGGACCATTCTCCACATTTCTGAAGCATGACGTAATGGGGGGGTGTTATCTCTTTTGTCAAAAATCAGCCGTTTTTGCTTGAACATTAAATGCCTCCAAATGGTATTTAATTAACTTCCCGGGGTGAAGAAACCCTTTTTGAGAACTCAGAGTGAGTAAATTGGCCATTTTCATGCACTTTTAACCATTCCATAAATCTTGTGTTTAGGGCCCCTGGAAGCATGAAAATCATCACTTTAAACATGCTAATTTTAGCTCTAAAACTGATGATCCACCTACAAATGTGAACTGACGTTCAAAAATAAAACATTTGAAAACGGACCATTTTCCACATTTCTGAAGCATGACGTAATGGGGGGTGTTATCTCTTTTGTCGAAAATCAGCCGTTTTTGCTTGAACATTAAATGCCTCCAAATGGTATTTAATTCACTTCCCCAGCCCCTGGAAGCATGAAAATCACTTTAAACATGCTAATTTTAGCTCTAACACTGATGATCCACCTACAAATGTGAACTGATGTTCAAAAATAAAACATTTGAAAACGGACCATTCTCCACATTTTTGAAGCATGACGTAATGGGGGGGGGGGTGTTATCTCTTTTGTCGAAAATCAGCCGTTTTTGCTGGAACATTAAATGCCTCCAAATGGTATTTAATTAACTTCCCGGGGTAAAGAAACCCTTCTTGAGAACTCAGAGTGAGTAAATTGGCCATTTTCATGCACTTTTAATCATTCCATAAATCTTGTGTTTAGGGCCCCTGGAAGCATGAAAATCACTTTAAACATGCTAATTTTAGCTCTAACACTGATGATCAACCTACAAATGTGAACTGACGTTCAAAAATAAAACATTTGAAAACGGACCATTCTCCACATTTCTGAAGCATGACGTAATGGGGGGGTGTTATCTCTTTTGTCAAAAATCAGCCGTTTTTGCTTGAACATTAAATGCCTCCAAATAGTATTTAATTCACTACCCGAGCCCCTGGAAGCAGGAAAATCACTTTAAACATGCTAATTTTAGCTCTAACACTGATGATCAACCTACAAATGTGAACTGACGTTCAAAAATAAAACATTTGAAAACGGACCATTTTCCACATTTCTGAAGCATGACGTAATAGGGGGGTGTTGTCTCTTTTGTCGAAAATCAGCCGTTTTTGCTTGAACATTAAATGCCTCCAAATGGTATTTAATGAACTTCCCGGGGTGAAGAAACCCTTTTTGAGAACTCAGAGTGAGTAAATTGGCCATTTTCATGCACTTTTAACCATTCCATAAATCTTGTGTTTAGGGCCCCTGGAAGCATGAAAATCATCACTTTAAACATGCTAATTTTAGCTCTAAAACTGATGATCCACCTACAAATGTGAACTGACGTTCAAAAATAAAACATTTGAAAACGGACCATTTTCCACATTTCTGAAGCATGACGTAATGGGGGGTGTTATCTCTTTTGTCGAAAATCAGCCGTTTTTGCTTGAACATTAAATGCCTCCAAATGGTATTTCACTCACTTCCCGAGCCCCTGGAAGCATGAAAATCACTTTAAACATGCTAATTTTAGATCTAACACTGATGATCCACCTACAAATGTGAACTGACGTTCAAAAATAAAACATTTGAAAACTGACCATTTTCCACATTTCTGAAGCATGACATAATGGGGGGGTTATCTCTTTTGTCGAAAATCAGCCGTTTTTGCTTGAACATTAAATGCCTCCAAATGGTATTTAATTCACTTCCCCAGCCCCTGGAAGCATGAAAATCACTTTAAACATGCTAATTTTAGCTCTAACACTGATGATCCACCTACAAATGTGAACTGATGTTCAAAAATAAAACATTTGAAAACGGACCATTCTCCACATTTTTGAAGCATGACGTAATGGGGGGGGGGTGTTATCTCTTTTGTCGAAAATCAGCCGTTTTTGCTGGAACATTAAATGCCTCCAAATGGTATTTAATTAACTTCCCGGGGTAAAGAAACCCTTTTTGAGAACTCAGAGTGAGTAAATTGGCCATTTTCATGCATTTTTAACCATTCCATAAATCTTGTGTTTAGAGCCCCTGGAAGCATGAAAATCACTTTAAACATGCTAATTTTAGCTCTAACACTGATGATCAACCTACAAATGTGAACTGACGTTCAAAAATAAAACTTTTGAAAACGGACCATTTTCCACATTTCTGAAGCATGACGTAATAGGGGGTGTTATCTCTTTTGTCCAAAATCTGCCGTTTTTGCTTGAACATTAAATGCCTCCAAATAGTATTTAATTCACTTCCCGAGCCCCTGGAAGCATGAAAATCACTTTAAACATGCTAATTTTAGCTCTAACACTGATGATCCACCTACAAATGTCAACTGACATTCAAAAATAAAACATTTGAAAACGGACCATTTTCCACATTTCTGAAGCATGACGTAAAGGGGGGGTGTTATCTCTTTTGTCGAAAATCAGCCGTTTTTGCTTGAACATTAAATGCCTCCAAATGGTATTTAAATAACTTCCCGGGGTGAAGAAACCCTTTTTGAGAGCTCAGAGTGAGTAAATTGGCCATTTTCATGCACTTTTAACCATTCCGTAAATCTTGTGTTTAGGGCCCCTGGAAGCATGAAAATCACTTTAAACATGCTAATTTTAGCTCTAACACTGATGATCAACCTACAAATGTGAACTGACGTTCAAAAATAAAACATTTGAAAACGGACCATTTTCCACATTTCTGAAGCATGACGTAATGGGGGGGTGTTATCTCTTTTGTCGAAAATCAGCCGTTTTTGCTTGAACATTAAATGCCTCCAAATGGTATTTAATTAACTTCCCGGGGTAAAGAAACCCTTTTTGAGAACTCAGAGTGAGTAAATTGGCCATTTTCATGCATTTTTAACCATTCCATAAATCTTGTGTTTAGAGCCCCTGGAAGCATGAAAATCACTTTAAACATGCTAATTTTAGCTCTAACACTGATGATCAACCTACAAATGTGAACTGACGTTCAAAAATAAAACTTTTGAAAACGGACCATTTTCCACATTTCTGAAGCATGACGTAATAGGGGGTGTTATCTCTTTTGTCCAAAATCTGCCGTTTTTGCTTGAACATTAAATGCCTCCAAATAGTATTTAATTCACTTCCCGAGCCCCTGGAAGCATGAAAATCACTTTAAACATGCTAATTTTAGCTCTAACACTGATGATCCACCTACAAATGTCAACTGACGTTCAAAAATAAAACATTTGAAAACGGACCATTTTCCACATTTCTGAAGCATGACGTAATGGGGGGGTGTTATCTCTTTCGTCGAAAATCAGCCGTTTTTGCTTGAACATTAAATGCCTCCAAATGGTATTTAATTAACTTCCCGGGGTGAAGAAACCCTTTTTGAGAACTCAGAGTGAGTAAATTGGCCATTTTCATGCACTTTTAACCATTCCGTAAATCTTGTGTTTAGGGCCCCTGGAAGCATGAAAATCACTTTAAACATGCTAATTTTAGCTCTAACACTGATGATCAACCTACAAATGTGAACTGACGTTCAAAAATAAAACATTTGAAAACGGACCATTTTCCACATTTCTGAAGCATGACGTAATGGGGGGGTGTTATCTCTTTTGTCGAAAATCAGCCGTTTTTGCTTGAACATTAAATGCCTCCAAATTGTATTTAATTAACTTCCCGGGGTGAAGAAACCCTTTTTGAGAACTCAGAGTGAGTAAATTGGCCATTTTCATGCACTTTTAACCATTCCATAAATCTTGTGTTTAGGGCCCCTGGAAGCATGAAAATCATCACTTTAAACATGCTAATTTTAGCTCTAAAACTGATGATCCACCTACAAATGTGAACTGACGTTCAAAAATAAAACATTTGAAAACGGACCATTTTCCACATTTCTGAAGCATGACGTAATGGGGGGTGTTATCTCTTTTGTCGAAAATCAGCCGTTTTTGCTTGAACATTAAATGCCTCCAAATGGTATTTCACTCACTTCCCGAGCCCCTGGAAGCATGAAAATCACTTTAAACATGCTAATTTTAGATCTAACACTGATGATCCACCTACAAATGTGAACTGACGTTCAAAAATAAAACATTTGAAAACTGACCATTTTCCACATTTCTGAAGCATGACATAATGGGGGGGTTATCTCTTTTGTCGAAAATCAGCCGTTTTTGCTTGAACATTAAATGCCTCCAAATGGTATTTAATTCACTTCCCCAGCCCCTGGAAGCATGAAAATCACTTTAAACATGCTAATTTTAGCTCTAACACTGATGATCCACCTACAAATGTGAACTGATGTTCAAAAATAAAACATTTGAAAACGGACCATTCTCCACATTTTTGAAGCATGACGTAATGGGGGGGGGGTGTTATCTCTTTTGTCGAAAATCAGCCGTTTTTGCTGGAACATTAAATGCCTCCAAATGGTATTTAATTAACTTCCCGGGGTAAAGAAACCCTTCTTGAGAACTCAGAGTGAGTAAATTGGCCATTTTTATGCACTTTTAATCATTCCATAAATCTTGTGTTTAGGGCCCCTGGAAGCATGAAAATCACTTTAAACATGCTAATTTTAGCTCTAACACTGATGATCAACCTACAAATGTGAACTGACGTTCAAAAATAAAACATTTGAAAACGGACCATTCTCCACATTTCTGAAGCATGACGTAATGGGGGGGTGTTATCTCTTTTGTCAAAAATCAGCCGTTTTTGCTTGAACATTAAATGCCTCCAAATAGTATTTAATTCACTACCCGAGCCCCTGGAAGCAGGAAAATCACTTTAAACATGCTAATTTTAGCTCTAACACTGATGATCAACCTACAAATGTGAACTGACGTTCAAAAATAAAACATTTGAAAACGGACCATTTTCCACATTTCTGAAGCATGACGTAATAGGGGGGTGTTGTCTCTTTTGTCGAAAATCAGCCGTTTTTGCTTGAACATTAAATGCCTCCAAATGGTATTTAATTAACTTCCCGGGGTGAAGAAACCCTTTTTGAGAACTCAGAGTGAGTAAATTGGCCATTTTCATGCACTTTTAACCATTCCATAAATCTTGTGTTTAGGGCCCCTGGAAGCATGAAAATCATCACTTTAAACATGCTAATTTTAGCTCTAAAACTGATGATCCACCTACAAATGTGAACTGACGTTCAAAAATAAAACATTTGAAAACGGACCATTTTCCACATTTCTGAAGCATGACGTAATGGGGGGTGTTATCTCTTTTGTCGAAAATCAGCCGTTTTTGCTTGAACATTAAATGCCTCCAAATGGTATTTCACTCACTTCCCGAGCCCCTGGAAGCATGAAAATCACTTTAAACATGCTAATTTTAGATCTAACACTGATGATCCACCTACAAATGTGAACTGACGTTCAAAAATAAAACATTTGAAAACTGACCATTTTCCACATTTCTGAAGCATGACATAATGGGGGGGTTATCTCTTTTGTCGAAAATCAGCCGTTTTTGCTTGAACATTAAATGCCTCCAAATGGTATTTAATTCACTTCCCCAGCCCCTGGAAGCATGAAAATCACTTTAAACATGCTAATTTTAGCTCTAACACTGATGATCCACCTACAAATGTGAACTGATGTTCAAAAATAAAACATTTGAAAACGGACCATTCTCCACATTTTTGAAGCATGACGTAATGGGGGGGGTGTTATCTCTTTTGTCGAAAATCAGCCGTTTTTGCTGGAACATTAAATGCCTCCAAATGGTATTTAATTAACTTCCCGGGGTAAAGAAACCCTTTTTGAGAACTCAGAGTGAGTAAATTGGCCATTTTCATGCATTTTTAACCATTCCATAAATCTTGTGTTTAGAGCCCCTGGAAGCATGAAAATCACTTTAAACATGCTAATTTTAGCTCTAACACTGATGATCAACCTACAAATGTGAACTGACGTTCAAAAATAAAACTTTTGAAAACGGACCATTTTCCACATTTCTGAAGCATGACGTAATAGGGGGTGTTATCTCTTTTGTCCAAAATCTGCCGTTTTTGCTTGAACATTAAATGCCTCCAAATAGTATTTAATTCACTTCCCGAGCCCCTGGAAGCATGAAAATCACTTTAAACATGCTAATTTTAGCTCTAACACTGATGATCCACCTACAAATGTCAACTGACATTCAAAAATAAAACATTTGAAAACGGACCATTTTCCACATTTCTGAAGCATGACGTAAAGGGGGGGTGTTATCTCTTTTGTCGAAAATCAGCCGTTTTTGCTTGAACATTAAATGCCTCCAAATGGTATTTAAATAACTTCCCGGGGTGAAGAAACCCTTTTTGAGAGCTCAGAGTGAGTAAATTGGCCATTTTCATGCACTTTTAACCATTCCGTAAATCTTGTGTTTAGGGCCCCTGGAAGCATGAAAATCACTTTAAACATGCTAATTTTAGCTCTAACACTGATGATCAACCTACAAATGTGAACTGACGTTCAAAAATAAAACATTTGAAAACGGACCATTTTCCACATTTCTGAAGCATGACGTAATGGGGGGGTGTTATCTCTTTTGTCGAAAATCAGCCGTTTTTGCTTGAACATTAAATGCCTCCAAATGGTATTTAATTAACTTCCCGGGGTAAAGAAACCCTTTTTGAGAACTCAGAGTGAGTAAATTGGCCATTTTCATGCATTTTTAACCATTCCATAAATCTTGTGTTTAGAGCCCCTGGAAGCATGAAAATCACTTTAAACATGCTAATTTTAGCTCTAACACTGATGATCAACCTACAAATGTGAACTGACGTTCAAAAATAAAACTTTTGAAAACAGACCATTTTCCACATTTCTGAAGCATGACGTAATAGGGGGTGTTATCTCTTTTGTCCAAAATCTGCCGTTTTTGCTTGAACATTAAATGCCTCCAAATAGTATTTAATTCACTTCCCGAGCCCCTGGAAGCATGAAAATCACTTTAAACATGCTAATTTTAGCTCTAACACTGATGATCCACCTACAAATGTCAACTGACGTTCAAAAATAAAACATTTGAAAACGGACCATTTTCCACATTTCTGAAGCATGACGTAATGGGGGGGGTGTTATCTCTTTCGTCGAAAATCAGCCGTTTTTGCTTGAACATTAAATGCCTCCAAATGGTATTTAATTAACTTCCCGGGGTGAAGAAACCCTTTTTGAGAACTCAGAGTGAGTAAATTGGCCATTTTCATGCACTTTTAACCATTCCGTAAATCTTGTGTTTAGGGCCCCTGGAAGCATGAAAATCACTTTAAACATGCTAATTTTAGCTCTAACACTGATGATCAACCTACAAATGTGAACTGACGTTCAAAAATAAAACATTTGAAAACGGACCATTTTCCACATTTCTGAAGCATGACGTAATGGGGGGGTGTTATCTCTTTTGTCGAAAATCAGCCGTTTTTGCTTGAACATTAAATGCCTCCAAATTGTATTTAATTAACTTCCCGGGGTGAAGAAACCCTTTTTGAGAACTCAGAGTGAGTACATTGGCCATTTTCATGCACTTTTAACCATTCCATAAATCTTGTGTTTAGGGCCCTTGGAAGCATGAAAATCACTTTAAACATGCTAATTTTAGCTCTAACACTGATGATCAACCTACAAATGTGAACTGACGTTCAAAAATAAAACATTTGAAAACGGACCATTTTCCACATTTCTGAAGCATGACGTAATGGGGGGGTGTTATCTCTTTTGTCAAAAATCAGCCGTTTTTGCTTGAACATTAAATGCCTCAAAATAGTATTTAATTCACTTCCCGAGCCCCTGGAAGCATGAAAATCACTTTAAACATGGTAATTTTAGCTCTAACACTGATAATCCACCTACAAATGTGAACTGACGTTCAAAGATAAAACATTTGAAAACGGACCATTTTCCACATTTCTGAAGCATGACGTACTGGGGGGTGTTATCTCTTTTGTCGAAAATCAGCCGTTTTTGCTTGAACATTAAATGCCTCCAAATGGTATTTAATTAACTTCCCGGGGTGAAGAAACCCTTTTTGAGAACTCAGAGTGAGTAAATTGGCCATTTTCATGCACTTTTAACCATTCCATAAATCTTGTGTTTAGGGCCCCTGGAAGCGTGAAAATCATTTTAAACATGCTTATTTTAGCTCTAACACTGATGATCAACCTACAAATGTGAACTGACGTTCAAAAATAAAACATTTGAAAACGGACCATTTTCCACATTTCTGAAGCATGACATAATGGGGGGGTGTTATCTCTTTTGTCTAAAATCAGCCGTTTTTGCTTGAACATTAAATGCCTCCAAATGGTATTTAATTAACTTCCCAAGCCCCTGGAAGCATGAAAATCACTTTAAACATGCTAATTTTAGCTCTAACACTGATGATCCACCTACAAATGTGAACTGACGTTCAAAAATAAAACATTTGAAAACGGAACATTCTCCACATGTCTGAAGCATGACATAATGGGGGGGTGTTATCTCTTTTGTCGAAAATCAGCCGTTTTTGCTTGAACATTAAATGCCTCCAAATGGTATTTAATTAACTTCCCGGGGTGAAGAAACCCTTTTTGAGAACTCAGAGTGAGAAAATTGGCCATTTTCATGCACTTTTAACCATTCCATAAATCTTGTGTTTAGGGCCCCTGGAAGCATGAACATCACTTTAAACATGCTAATTTTAGCTCTAACACTGATGATCAACCTACAAATGTGAACTGACGTTCAAAAATAAAACATTTGAAAACGGACCATTTTCCACATTTCTGAAGCATGACGTAATGGGGGGGTGTTATCTCTTTTGTCGAAAATCAGCCGTTTTTGCTTGAACATTAAATGCCTCCAAATGGTATTTAATTCACTTCCCGAGCCCCTGGAAGCATGAAAATCACTTTAAACATGCTAATTTTAGCTCTAACACTGATGATCAACCTACAAATGTGAACTGACGTTCAAAAATAAAACATTTGAAAACGGACCATTTTCCACATTTCTGAAGCATGACATAATGGGGGGGTGTTATCTCTTTTGTCTAAAATCAGCCGTTTTTGCTTGAACATTAAATGCCTCCAAATGGTATTTAATTAACTTCCCAAGCCCCTGGAAGCATGAAAATCACTTTAAACATGCTAATTTTAGCTCTAACACTGATGATCAACCTACAAATGTGAACTGACGTTCAAAAATAAAACATTTGAAAACGGACCATTTTCCACATTTCTGAAGCATGACGTAATGGGGGGGTGTTTTATCTCTTTTGTCAAAAATCAGCCGTTTTTGCTTGAACATTAAATGCCTCCAAATAGTATTTAATTCAGTTCCCGAGCCCATTGAAGCATGAAAATCACTTTAAACATGCTAATTTTAGCTCTAACACTGATGATCAACCTACAAATGTGAACTGACGTTCGAAAATAAAACATTTGAAAACGGACCATTTTCCACATTTCTGAAGCAGGACGTAATGGGGGGGTGTTATCTCTTTTGTCGAAAATCAGCCGTTTTTGCTTGAACATTAAATGCCTCCAAATGGTATTTAATTAACTTCCCGGGGTGAAGAAACCCTTTTTGAGAACTCAGAGTGAGTAAATTGGCCATTTTCATGCACTTTTAATCATTCCATAAATCTTGTGTTTAGGGCCCCTGGAAGCATGAAAATCACTTTAAACATGCTAATTTTAGCTCTAACACTGATGATCCACCTACAAATGTGAACTGACGTTCAAAAATAAAACATTTGAAAACGGACCATGTTCCACATTTCTGAAGCATGACATAATGGGGGGGTGTTATCTCTTTTGTTAAAAATCACCTGTTTTTGCTTGAACATTAAATGTCTCCAAATAGTATTTAATTCACTTCCCGAGCCCCTGGAAGCATGAAAATCACTTTAAACATGCTAATTTTAGCTCTAACACTGATGTTCCACCTACAAATGTGAACTGACGTTCAAAAATAAAACATTTGAAAACGGACCATTTTCCACATTTCTGAAGCATGCCGTAATGGGGGGTGTTATCTCTTTTGTCGAAAATCAGCCGTTTTTGCTTGAACATTAAATGCCTTCAAATGGTATTTAATTCACTTCCCGAGCCCCTGGAAGCATGAAAATCACTTTAAACATGCTAATTTTACTCTAACACTGATGATCCACCTACAAATGTGAACTGACGTTCAAAAATAAAACATTTGAAAAGGGACCTTTTTCCACATTTCTGAAGCATGACGTAATGGGGGTTTGTTATCTCTTTTGTCGAAAATCAGCCTTTTTTGCTTGAACATTAAATGACTCCAAATAGTATTTCATTAACTTCCCGATCCCCTGGAAGCATGAAAATCACTTAAAACATGCCAATTTTAGCTCTAACACTGATGATCCACCTACAAATGTGAACTGACGTTTAAAAATAAAACATTTGAAAACTGACCATTTTCCACATTTCTGAAGCATGACATAATGGGGGGGTGTTATATCTTTTGTCGAAAATCAGCCGTTTTTGCTTGAACATTAAATGCCTCGAAATAGTATTTAATTCACTTCCCGAGCCCCTGGAAGCATGAAAATCACTTTAAACATGCTAATTTTAGCTCTAACACTGATGATCCACCTACAAATGTGAACGGACGTTCAAAAATAAAACATTTGAAAACTGACCATTCTCCACATTTCTGAAGCATGACGTAATGGGGGGGGGTGTTATCTCTTTTGTCGAAAATCAGCCGTTTTTGCTTGAACATTAAATGCCTCCAAATGGTATTTAATTCACTTCCCGAGCCCCTGGAAGCATGAAAATCACATTAAACATGTTAATTTTAGCTCTAACACTGATGATCAACCTACAAATGTGAACTGACGTTCAAAAATAAAACATTTGAAAACGGACCATTCTCCACATTTCTGAAGCATGATGTAATGGGGGGGTGTTATCTCTTTTGTCGAAAATCAGCCGTTTTTGCTTGAACATTAAATGCCTCCAAATGGTATTTAATTCACTTCCTGGGGTGAAGAAACCCTTTTTGAGAACTCAGAGTGAGTAAATTGGCCATTTTCATGCACTTTTAACCATTCCATAAATCTTGTGTTTAGGGCCCCTGGAAGCATGAAAATCACTTTAAACATGCTAATTTTAGCTCTAACACTGATGATCAACCTACAAATGTGAACTGACTTTCAAAAATAAAACATTTGAAAACGGACCATTCTCCACATTTCTGAAGCATGACGTAATGGGGGGGTGTTATATCTTTTGTCGAAAATCAGCCGTTTTTGCTTGAACATTAAATGCCTCCAAATGGTATTTATTTAACTTCCCGGGTGAAGAAACCCTTTTTGAGAACTCAGAGTGAGTAAATTGGCCATTTTCATGCACTTTTAACCATTCCATAAATCTTGTGTTTAGGTCCCCTGGAAGCATGAAAATCACTTTAAACATGCTAATTTTACCTCTAACACTGATGATCAACCTACAAATGTGAACTGACGTTCAAAAATAAAACATTTGAAAACGGACCATTCTCCACATTTCTGAAGCATGACGTAATGGGGGGGTGTTATATCTTTTGTCGAAAATCAGCCATTTTTGCTTGAACATTAAATCTCCAAATGGTATTTAATTAACTTCCCGGGTGAAGAAACCCTTTTTGAGAACTCAGAGTGAGTAAATTGGCCATTTTCATGCACTTTTAACCATTCCATAAATCTTGTGTTTAGGGCCCCTGGAAGCATGAAAAACACTTTAAACATGCTAATTTTAGCTCTAACACTGATGATCCACCTACAAATGTGAACTGACGTTCAAAAATAAAACATTTGAAAACGGACCATGTTCCACATTTCTGAAGCATGACGTAATGGGGGGGGTGTTATCTCTTTTGTCAAAAATCACCTGTTTTTGCTTGAACATTAAATGCCTCCAAATAGTATTTAATTCACTTCCCGAGCCCCTGGAAGCATGAAAATCACTTTAAACATGCTAATTTTTGCTCTAACACTGATGATCCACCTACAAATGTGAACTGACGATCAAAATAAAACATTTGAAAACGGACCATTTTCAACATTTCTGAAGCATGACATAATGGGGGGGTGTTATCTCTTTTGTCGAAAATCAGCCGTTTTTGCTTGAACATTAAATGCCTCCAAATAGTATTTAATTCACTTCCCGAGCCCCTGGAAGCATGAAAATCACTTTAAACATGCTAATTTTAGCTCTAACACTGATGATCCACCTACAAATGTGAACGGACGTTCAAAAATAAAACATTTGAAAACTGACCATTCTCCACATTTCTGAAGCATGACGTAATGGGGGGGGTGTTATCTCTTTTGTCGAAAATCAGCCGTTTTTGCTTGAACATTAAATGCCTACAAATGGTATTTAATTCACTTCCCGAGCCCCTGGAAGCATGAAAATCACATTAAACATGTTAATTTTAGCTCTAACACTGATGATCAACCTACAAATGTGAACTGACGTTCAAAAATAAAACATTTGAAAACGGACCATTCTCCACATTTCTGAAGCATGATGTAATGGGGGGGTGTTATCTCTTTTGTCGAAAATCAGCCGTTTTTGCTTGAACATTAAATGCCTCCAAATGGTATTTAATTCACTTCCTGGGGTGAAGAAACCCTTTTTGAGAACTCAGAGTGAGTAAATTGGCCATTTTCATGCACTTTTAACCATTCCATAAATCTTGTGTTTAGGGCCCCTGGAAGCATGAAAATCACTTTAAACATGCTAATTTTAGCTCTAACACTGATGATCAACCTACAAATGTGAACTGACTTTCAAAAATAAAACATTTGAAAACGGACCATTCTCCACATTTCTGAAGCATGACGTAATGGGGGGGTGTTATATCTTTTGTCGAAAATCAGCCGTTTTTGCTTGAACATTAAATGCCTCCAAATGGTATTTATTTAACTTCCCGGGTGAAGAAACCCTTTTTGAGAACTCAGAGTGAGTAAATTGGCCATTTTCATGCACTTTTAACCATTCCATAAATCTTGTGTTTAGGGCCCCTGGAAGCATGAAAATCACTTTAAACATGCTAATTTTACCTCTAACACTGATGATCAACCTACAAATGTGAACTGACGTTCAAAAATAAAACATTTGAAAACGGACCATTCTCCACATTTCTGAAGCATGACGTAATGGGGGGGTGTTATATCTTTTGTCGAAAATCAGCCATTTTTGCTTGAACATTAAATCTCCAAATGGTATTTAATTAACTTCCCGGGTGAAGAAACCCTTTTTGAGAACTCAGAGTGAGTAAATTGGCCATTTTCATGCACTTTTAACCATTCCATAAATCTTGTGTTTAGGGCCCCTGGAAGCATGAAAAACACTTTAAACATGCTAATTTTAGCTCTAACACTGATGATCCACCTACAAATGTGAACTGACGTTCAAAAATAAAACATTTGAAAACGGACCATGTTCCACATTTCTGAAGCATGACGTAATGGGGGGGTGTTATCTCTTTTGTCAAAAATCACCTGTTTTTGCTTGAACATTAAATGCCTCCAAATAGTATTTAATTCACTTCCCGAGCCCCTGGAAGCATGAAAATCACTTTAAACATGCTAATTTTAGCTCTAACACTGATGATCAACCTACAAATGTGAACTGACGTTCAAAAATAAAACATTTGAAAACGGACCATTCTCCACATTTCTGAAGCATGACGTAATGGGGGGGTGTTATCTCTTTTGTCAAAAATCAGCCGTTTTTGCTTGAACATTAAATGCCTCCAAATGGTATTTAATTCACTTCCCAAGCCCCTGGAAGCATGAAAATCACTTTAAACATGCTAATTTTAGCTCTAACACTGATGATCCACCTACAAATGTGAACTGACGTTCAAAAATAAAACATTTGAAAACGGACCATTTTCCACATTTCCGAAGCATGACGTAATGGGGGGGTGTTATCACTTGTCGAAAATCAGCCGTTTTTGCTTGAACATTAAATGCCTCCAAATGGTATTTAATTAACTTCCCGGGGTGAAGAAACCCTTTTTGAGAACTCAGAGTGAGTAAATTGGCCATTTTCATGCACTTTTATCCATTCCATAAATCTTGTGTTTAGGGCCCCTGGAAGCATGAAAATCACTTTAAACATGCTAATTTTAGCTCTAAAACTGATGATCCACCTACAAATGTGAACTGACGTTCAAAAATAAAACATTTGAAAACGGACCATTTTCCACATTTCTGAAGCATGACGTAATGGGGGGGTGTTATCTCTTTTGTCGAAAATCAGCCGTTTTTGCTTGAACATTAAATGCCTCCAAATGGTATTTAATTCACTTCCCGAGCCCCTGGAAGCATGAAAATCACTTTAAACATGCTAATTTTAGCTCTAACACTGATAATCAACCTACAAATGTGAACTGACGTTCAAAAATAAAACATTTGAAAACGGACCATTTTCCACATTTCTGAAGCATGACATAATGGGGGGGGTGTTATCTCTTTTGTCTAAAATCAGCCGTTTTTGCTTGAACATTAAATGCCTCCAAATGGTATTTAATTAACTTCCCAAGCCCCTGGAAGCATGAAAATCACTTTAAACATGCTAATTTTAGCTCTAACACTGATGATCAACCTACAAATGTGAACTGACGTTCAAAAATAAAACATTTGAAAACGGACCATTTTCCACATTTCTGAAGCATGACGTAATGGGGGGGTGTTTTATCTCTTTTGTCAAAAATCAGCCGTTTTTGCTTGAACATTAAATGCCTCCAAATAGTATTTAATTCAGTTCCCGAGCCCATTGAAGCATGAAAATCACTTTAAACATGCTAATTTTAGCTCTAACACTGATGATCAACCTACAAATGTGAACTGACGTTCAAAAATAAAACATTTGAAAACGGACCATTTTCCACATTTCTGAAGCAGGACGTAATGGGGGGGTGTTATCTCTTTTGTCGAAAATCAGCCGTTTTTGCTTGAACATTAAATGCCTCCAAATGGTATTTAATTAACTTCCCGGGGTGAAGAAACCCTTTTTGAGAACTCAGAGTGAGTAAATTGGCCATTTTCATGCACTTTTAACCATTCCATAAATCTTGTGTTTAGGGCCCCTGGAAGCATGAAAATCACTTTAAACATGCTAATTTTAGCTCTAACACTGATGATCCACCTACAAATGTGAACTGACGTTCAAAAATAAAACATTTGAAAACGGACCATGTTCCACATTTCTGAAGCATGACGTAATGGGGGGGTGTTATCTCTTTTGTTAAAAATCACCTGTTTTTGCTTGAACATTAAATGTCTCCAAATAGTATTTAATTCACTTCCCGAGCCCCTGGAAGCATGAAAATCACTTTAAACATGCTAATTTTAGCTCTAACACTGATGTTCCACCTACAAATGTGAACTGACGTTCAAAAATAAAACATTTGAAAACGGACCATTTTCCACATTTCTGAAGCATGCCGTAATGGGGGGTGTTATCTCTTTTGTCGAAAATCAGCCGTTTTTGCTTGAACATTAAATGCCTTCAAATGGTATTTAATTCACTTCCCGAGCCCCTGGAAGCATGAAAATCACTTTAAACATGCTAATTTTACTCTAACACTGATGATCCACCTACAAATGTGAACTGACGTTCAAAAATAAAACATTTGAAAAGGGACCTTTTTCCACATTTCTGAAGCATGACGTAATGGGGGTTTGTTATCTCTTTTGTCGAAAATCAGCCTTTTTTGCTTGAACATTAAAGGACTCCAAATAGTATTTCATTAACTTCCCGATCCCCTGGAAGCATGAAAATCACTAAAAAAATGCCAATTTTAGCTCTAACACTGATGATCCACCTACAAATGTGAACTGACGTTTAAAAATAAAACATTTGAAAACGGACCATTTTCCACATTTCTGAAGCATGACATAATGGGGGGGTGTTATATCTTTTGTCGAAAATCAGCCGTTTTTGCTTGAACATTAAATGCCTCCAAATAGTATTTAATTCACTTCCTGAGCCCCTGGAAGCATGAAAATCACTTTAAACATGCTAATTTTAGCTCTAACACTGATGATCCACCTACAAATGTGAACAGACGTTCAAAAATAAAACATTTGAAAACGGACCATTTTCCACATTTCTGAAGCAGGACGTAATGGGGGGGTGTTATCTCTTTTGTCGAAAATCAGCCGTTTTTGCTTGAACATTAAATGCCTCCAAATGGTATTTAATTAACTTCCCAAGCCTCTGGAAGCATGAAAATCACTTTAAACATGCTAATTTTAGCTCTAACACTGATGATCAACCTACAAATGTGAACTGACGTTCAAAAATAAAACATTTGAAAACGGACCATTTTCCACATTTCTGAAGCATGACGTAATGGGGGGGTGTTATCTCTTTTGTCGAAAATCAGCCGTTTTTGCTTGAACATTAAATGCCTCCAAATGGTATTTAATTAACTTCCCGGGGTGAAGAAACCCTTTTTGAGAACTCAGAGTGAGTAAATTGGCCATTTTCATGCACTTTTAACCATTCCATAAATCTTGTGTTTAGGGCCCCTGGAAGCATGAAAATCACTTTAAACATGCTAATTTTAGCTCTAACACTGATGATCCACCTACAAATGTGAACTGACGTTCAAAAATAAAACATTTGAAAACGGACCATGTTCCACATTTCTGAAGCATGACGTAATGGGGGGGTGTTATCTCTTTTGTTAAAAATCACCTGTTTTTGCTTGAACATTAAATGTCTCCAAATAGTATTTAATTCACTTCCCGAGCCCCTGGAAGCATGAAAATCACTTTAAACATGCTAATTTTAGCTCTAACACTGATGTTCCACCTACAAATGTGAACTGACGTTCAAAAATAAAACATTTGAAAACTGACCATTTTCCACATTTCTGAAGCATGCCGTAATGGGGGGTGTTATCTCTTTTGTCGAAAATCAGCCGTTTTTGCTTGAACATTAAATGCCTTCAAATGGTATTTAATTCACTTCCCGAGCCCCTGGAAGCATGAAAATCACTTTAAACATGCTAATTTTACTCTAACACTGATGATCCACCTACAAATGTGAACTGACGTTCAAAAATAAAACATTTGAAAAGGGACCTTTTTCCACATTTCTGAAGCATGACGTAATGGGGGTTTGTTATCTCTTTTGTCGAAAATCAGCCTTTTTTGCTTGAACATTAAATGACTCCAAATAGTATTTCATTAACTTCCCGATCCCCTGGAAGCATGAAAATCACTTAAAACATGCCAATTTTAGCTCTAACACTGATGATCCACCTACAAATGTGAACTGACGTTTAAAAATAAAACATTTGAAAACGGACCATTTTCCACATTTATGAAGCATGACATAATGGGGGGGTGTTATATCTTTTGTCGAAAATCAGCCGTTTTTGCTTGAACATTAAATGCCTCCAAATAGTATTTAATTCACTTCCCGAGCCCCTGGAAGCATGAAAATCACTTTAAACATGCTAATTTTAGCTCTAACACTGATGATCCACCTACAAATGTGAACTGACGTTCAAAAATAAAACATTTGAAAACGGACCATTTTCCACATTTCCGAAGCATGACGTAAAGGGGGGTGTTATCTCTTTTGTCGAAAATCAGCCGTTTTTGCTTGAACATTAAATGCCTCCAAATGGTATTTAATTCACTTCCTGAGCCCCTGGAAGCATGAAAATCACTTTAAGCATGCTAATTTTAGCTCTAACACTGATAATCCACCTACAAATGTGAACTAACGTTCAAAGATAAAACATTTGAAAACGGGACCATTCTCCACATTTCTGAAGCATGACGTAATGGGGGGGTGTTATCTCTTTTGTCGAAAATCAGCCGTTTTTGCTTGAACATTGAATGCCTCCAAATGGTATTTAATTAACTTCCCGGGGTGAAGAAACCCTTCTTGAGAACTCAGAGTGAGTAAATTGGCCATTTTCATGCACTTTTAATCATTCCATAAATCTTGTGTTTAGGGCCCCTGGAAGCATGAAAATCACTTTAAACATGCTAATTTTAGCTCTAACACTGATGATCAACCTACAAATGTGAACTGACGTTCAAAAATAAAACATTTGAAAACGGACCATTCTCCACATTTCTGAAGCATGACGTAATGGGGGGGTGTTATCTCTTTTGTCAAAAATCAGCCGTTTTTGCTTGAACATTAAATGCCTCCAAATGGTATTTAATTCACTTCCCAAGCCCCTGGAAGCATGAAAATCACTTTAAACATGCTAATTTTAGCTCTAACACTGATGATCCACCTACAAATGTGAACTGACGTTCAAAAATAAAACATTTGAAAACGGACCATTTTCCACATTTCCGAAGCATGACGTAATGGGGGGTGTTATCTCTTGTCGAAAATCAGCCGTTTTTGCTTGAACATTAAATGCCTCCAAATGGTATTTAATTAACTTCCCGGGTGAAGAAACCCTTTTTGAGAACTCAGAGTGAGTAAATTGGCCATTTTCATGCACTTTTATCCATTCCATAAATCTTGTGTTTAGGGCCCCTGGAAGCATGAAAATCACTTTAAACATGCTAATTTTAGCTCTAAAACTGATGATCCACCTACAAATGTGAACTGATGTTCAAAAATAAAACATTTGAAAACAGACCATTTTCCACATTTCTGAAGCATGATGCAATGGGGGGGGGGGTTATCTCTTTTGTCGAAAATCAGCCGTTTTTGCTTGAACATTAAATGCCTCCAAATGGTATTTAATTCACTTCCCGAGCCCCTGGAAGCATGAAAATCACTTTAAACATGCAAATTTTAGCTCTAACACTGATGATCAAGCTACAAATGTGAACTGATGTTCAAAAATAAAACATTTGAAAACGGACCATTTTCCACATTTCTGAAGCATGACGTAATAGGGGGGGGTGCTATCTCTTTTGTCGAAAATCATCCGTTTTTGCTTGAACATTAAATGCCTCCAAATGGTATTTAATTCACTTCCCGAGCCCCTGGAAGCATGAAAATCACTATAAACATGCTAATTTTAGCTCTAACACTGATGATCCACCTACAAAGGTGAACTGACGTTCAAAAATAAAACATTTGAAAACGGACCATTCTCCACATTTCTGAAGCATGACGTAATGGGGGGGTGTTATCTCTTTTGTCGAAAATCAGCCGTTTTTGCTTGAACAATAAATGCCTTCAAATGGTATTTAATTCACTTCCCAAGCCCCTGGAAGCATGAAAATCACTTTAAACATGCTAATTTTAGCTCTAACACTGATGATCAGCCTACAGATGTGAACTGACGTTCAAAAATAAAACATTTGAAAACGGACCATTCTCCACATTTCTGAAGCATGACGTAATGGGGGGGTGTTATCTCTTTTGTCGAAAATCAGCAGTTTTTGCTTGAACATTAAATGCCTCCAAATTGTATTTAATTAACTTCCCGGGGTGAAGAAACCCTTTTTGAGAACTCAGAGTGAGTAAATTGGCCATTTTCATGCACTTTTATCCATTCCATAAATCTTGTGTTTAGGGCCCCTGGAAGCATGAAAATCACTTTAAACATGCTAATTTTAGCTCTAAAACTGATGCTCCACCTACAAATGTGAACTGACGTTCAAAAATAAAACATTTGAAAACAGACCATTTTCCATATTTCCGAAGCATGATGTAATGGGGGGGGGGGGTGTTATCTCTTTTGTCGAAAATCAGCCGTTTTTGCTTGAACATTAAATGCCTCCAAATGGTATTTAATTCACTTCCCGAGCCCCTGGAAGCATGAAAATCACTTTAAACATGCTAATTTTAGCTCTAACACTGTTGATCAAACTACAAATGTGAACTGACGTTCAAAAATAAAACATTTGAAAACAGACCATTTTCCACATTTCTGAAGCATGACGTAATAGGGGGGTGTTATCTCTTTTGTCGAAAATCTGCAGTTTTTGCTTGAACATTAAATGCCTCCAAATGGTATTTAATTCACTTCCCGAGCCCCTGGAAGCATGAAAATCACTTTAAACATGCTAATTTTAGCTCTAACACTGATGATCCACCTACAAATGTGAACTGACGTTCAAAAACAAAACATTTGAAAACGGACCATTTTCCACATTTCTGAAGCATGACGTAATGGGGGGTGTTATCTCTTTTGTCGAAAATCAGCCGTTTTTGCTTGAACATTAAATGCCTCCAAATGGTATTTAATTCACTTCCTGAGCCCCTGGAAGCATGAAAATCACTTTACACATGCTAATTTTAGCTCTAACACTGATAATCCACCTACAAATGTGAACTGACGTTCAAAGATAAAACATTTGAAAACGGACCATTCTCCACATTTCTGAAGCATGACGTAATGGGGGGGTGTTATCTCTTTTGTCGAAAATCAGCCGTTTTTGCTTGAACATTGAATGCCTCCAAATGGTATTTAATTAACTTCCCGGGGTGAAGAAACCCTTCTTGAGAACTCAGAGTGAGTAAATTGGCCATTTTCATGCACTTTTAATCATTCCATAAATCTTATGTTTAGGGCCCCTGGAAGCATGAAAATCACTTTAAACATGCTAATTTTAGCCCTAACACTGATGATCAACCTACAAATGTGAACTGACGTTCAAAAATAAAACATTTGAAAACGGACCATTCTCCACATTTCTGAAGCATGACATAATGGGGGGGGTGTTATCTCTTTTGTCAAAAATCAGCCGTTTTTGCTTGAACATTAAATGCCTCCAAATGGTATTTAATTCACTTCCCGAGCCCCTGGAAGCATGAAAATCACTTTAAACATGCTAATTTTAGCTCTAACACTGATGATCCACCTACAAATGTGAACTGACGTTCAAAAATAAAACATTTGAAAACGGACCATTTTCCACATTTCTGAAGCATGACGTAATGGGGGGGTGTTATCTCTTTTGTCGAAAATCAGCCGTTTTTGCTTGAACATTAAATGCCTCCAAATGGTATTTAATTCACTTCCCGAGCCCCTGGAAGCATGAAAATCACTTTAAACATGCTAATTTTAGCTTTAACACTAATGATCCACCTACAAATGTGAACTGACGTTCAAAAATAAAACATTTGAAAACGGACCATCCTCCACATTTCTGAAGCATGACGTAATAGGGGGTGTTATCTCTTTTGTCGAAAATCAGCCGTTTTTGCTTGAACATTAAATGCCTCCAAATAGTATTTAATTCACTTCCCGAGCCCCTGGAAGCATGAAAATCACTTTAAACATGCTAATTTTAGCTCTAACACTGATGATCCACCTACAAATGTGAACGGACGTTCAAAAATAAAACATTTGAAAACTGACCATTCTCCACATTTCTGAAGCATGACGTAATGGGGGGGGTGTTATCTCTTTTGTCGAAAATCAGCCGTTTTTGCTTGAACATTAAATGCCTCCAAATGGTATTTAATTCACTTCCCGAGCCCCTGGAAGCATGAAAATCACATTAAACATGTTAATTTTAGCTCTAACACTGATGATCAACCTACAAATGTGAACTGACGTTCAAAAATAAAACATTTGAAAACGGACCATTCTCCACATTTCTGAAGCATGATGTAATGGGGGGGGTGTTATCTCTTTTGTCGAAAATCAGCCGTTTTTGCTTGAACATTAAATGCCTCCAAATGGTATTTAATTCACTTCCTGGGGTGAAGAAACCCTTTTTGAGAACTCAGAGTGAGTAAATTGGCCATTTTCATGCACTTTTAACCATTCCATAAATCTTGTGTTTAGGGCCCCTGGAAGCATGAAAATCACTTTAAACATGCTAATTTTAGCTCTAACACTGATGATCAACCTACAAATGTGAACTGACTTTCAAAAATAAAACATTTGAAAACGGACCATTCTCCACATTTCTGAAGCATGACGTAATGGGGGGGGGTGTTATATCTTTTGTCGAAAATCAGCCGTTTTTGCTTGAACATTAAATGCTTCCAAATTGTATTTATTTAACTTCCCGGGTGAAGAAACCCTTTTTGAGAACTCAGAGTGAGTAAATTGGCCATTTTCATGCACTTTTAACCATTCCATAAATCTTGTGTTTAGGGCCCCTGGAAGCATGAAAATCACTTTAAACATGCTAATTTTACCTCTAACACTGATGATCAACCTACAAATGTGAACTGACGTTCAAAAATAAAACATTTGAAAACGGACCATTCTCCACATTTCTGAAGCATGACGTAATGGGGGGGGTGTTATATCTTTTGTCGAAAATCAGCCATTTTTGCTTGAACATTAAATCTCCAAATGGTATTTAATTAACTTCCCGGGTGAAGAAACCCTTTTTGAGAACTCAGAGTGAGTAAATTGGCCATTTTCATGCACTTTTAACCATTCCATAAATCCTGTGTTTTTTAGGCCCCTGGAAGCATGAAAAACACTTTAAACATGCTAATTTTAGCTCTAACACTGATGATCCACCTACAAATGTGAACTGACGTTCAAAAATAAAACATTTGAAAACGGACCATGTTCCACATTTCTGAAGCATGACGTAATGGGGGGGTGTTATCTCTTTTGTCAAAAATCACCTGTTTTTGCTTGAACATTAAATGCCTCCAAATAGTATTTAATTCACTTCCCGAGCCCCTGGAAGCATGAAAATCACTTTAAACATGCTAATTTTTGCTCTAACACTGATGATCCACCTACAAATGTGAACTGACGATCAAAATAAAACATTTGAAAACGGACCATTTTCCACATTTCTGAAGCATGACATAATGGGGGGGTGTTATCTCTTTTGTCGAAAATCAGCCGTTTTTGCTTGAACAATAAATGCCTCCAAATTGTATTTAATTCACTTCCAGAGCCCCTGGAAGCATGAAAATCACTTTAAACATGCTAATTTTAGCTCTAACACTGATGATCAACCTACAAATGTGAACTGACGTTCAAAAATAAAACATTTGAAAACGGACCATTCTCCACATTTCTGAAGCATGACGTAATGGGGGGGTGTTATCTCTTTTGTCAAAAATCAGCCGTTTTTGCTTGAACATTAAATGCCTCCAAATGGTATTTAATTCACTTCCCAAGCCCCTGGAAGCATGAAAATCACTTAAAACATGCCAATTTTAGCTCTAACACTGATGATCCACCTACAAATGTGAACTGACGTTCAAAAATAAAACATTTGAAAACGGACCATTTTCCACATTTCTGAAGCATGACATAATGGGGGGGGTGTTATCCCTTGTCGAAAATCAGCCGTTTTTGCTTGAACATTAAATGCCTCCAAATGGTATTTAATTAACTTCCCGGGGTGAAGAAACCCTTTTTGAGAACTCAGAGTGAGTAAATTGGCCACTTTCATGCACTTTTATCCATTCCATAAATCTTGTGTTTAGGGCCCCTGGAAGCATGAAAATCACTTTAACCATGCTAATTTTAGCTCTAAAACTGATGATCCACCTACAAATGTGAACTGACGTTCAAAAATAAAACATTTGAAAACGGACCATTTTCCACATTTCTGAAGCATGACGTAATGGGGGGGTGTTATCTCTTTTGTCGAAAATCAGCCGTTTTTGCTTGAACATTAAATGCCTCCAAATGGTATTTAATTCACTTCCCGAGCCCCTGGAAGCATGAAAATCACTTTAAACATGCTAATTTTAGCTCTAACACTGATAATCAACCTACAAATGTGAACTGACGTTCAAAAATAAAACATTTGAAAACGGACCATTTTCCACATTTCTGAAGCATGACATAATGGGGGGGGTGTTATCTCTTTTGTCTAAAATCAGCCGTTTTTGCTTGAACATTAAATGCCTCCAAATGGTATTTAAGTAACTTCCCAAGCCCCTGGAAGCATGAAAATCACTTTAAACATGCTAATTTTAGCTCTAACACTGATGATCAACCTACAAATGTGAACTGACGTTCAAAAATAAAACATTTGAAAACGGACCATTTTCCACATTTCTGAAGCATGACGTAATGGGGGGGGTGTTTTATCTCTTTTGTCAAAAATCAGCCGTTTTTGCTTGAACATTAAATGCCTCCAAATAGTATTTAATTCAGTTCCCGAGCCCATTGAAGCATGAAAATCACTTTAAACATGCTAATTTTAGCTCTAACACTGATGATCAACCTACAAATGTGAACTGACGTTCAAAAATAAAACATTTGAAAACGGACCATTTTCCACATTTCTGAAGCATGACGTAATGGGGGGGTGTTATCTCTTTTGTCGAAAATCAGCCGTTTTTGCTTGAACATTAAATGCCTCCAAATGGTATTTAATTAACTTCCCGGGGTAAAGAAACCCTTTTTGAGAACTCAGAGTGAGTAAATTGGCCATTTTCATGCATTTTTAACCATTCCATAAATCTTGTGTTTAGAGCCCCTGGAAGCATGAAAATCACTTTAAACATGCTAATTTTAGCTCTAACACTGATGATCAACCTACAAATGTGAACTGACGTTCAAAAATAAAACTTTTGAAAACGGACCATTTTCCACATTTCTGAAGCATGACGTAATAGGGGGTGTTATCTCTTTTGTCCAAAATCTGCCGTTTTTGCTTGAACATTAAATGCCTCCAAATAGTATTTAATTCACTTCCCGAGCCCCTGGAAGCATGAAAATCACTTTAAACATGCTAATTTTAGCTCTAACACTGATGATCCACCTACAAATGTCAACTGACGTTCAAAAATAAAACATTTGAAAACGGACCATTTTCCACATTTCTGAAGCATGACGTAATGGGGGGGGTGTTATCTCTTTTGTCGAAAATCAGCCGTTTTTGCTTGAACATTAAATGCCTCCAAATGGTATTTAATTAACTTCCCGGGGTGAAGAAACCCTTTTTGAGAACTCAGAGTGAGTAAATTGGCCATTTTCATGCACTTTTAACCATTCCGTAAATCTTGTGTTTAGGGCCCCTGGAAGCATGAAAATCACTTTAAACATGCTAATTTTAGCTCTAACACTGATGATCAACCTACAAATGTGAACTGACGTTCAAAAATAAAACATTTGAAAACGGACCATTTTCCACATTTCTGAAGCATGACGTAATGGGGGGGTGTTATCTCTTTTGTCGAAAATCAGCCGTTTTTGCTTGAACATTAAATGCCTCCAAATTGTATTTAATTAACTTCCCGGGGTGAAGAAACCCTTTTTGAGAACTCAGAGTGAGTACATTGGCCATTTTCATGCACTTTTAACCATTCCGTAAATCTTGTGTTTAGGGCCCCTGGAAGCATGAAAATCACTTTAAACATGCTAATTTTAGCTCTAACACTGATGATCAACCTACAAATGTGAACTGACGTTCAAAAATAAAACATTTGAAAACGGACCATTTTCCACATTTCTGAAGCATGACGTACTGGGGGGTGTTATCTCTTTTGTCGAAAATCAGCCGTTTTTGCTTGAACATTAAATGCCTCAAAATAGTATTTAATTCACTTCCCGAGCCCCTGGAAGCATGAAAATCACTTTAAACATGGTAATTTTAGCTCTAACACTGATAATCCACCTACAAATGTGAACTGACGTTCAAAAATAAAACATTTGAAAACGGACCATTCTCCACATTTCTGAAGCATGACGTAATGGGGGGGGTGTTATATCTTTTGTCGAAAATCAGCCATTTTTGCTTGAACATTAAATCTCCAAATGGTATTTAATTAACTTCCCGGGTGAAGAAACCCTTTTTGAGAACTCAGAGTGAGTAAATTGGCCATTTTCATGCACTTTTAACCATTCCATAAATCCTGTGTTTAGGGCCCCTGGAAGCATGAAAAACACTTTAAACATGCTAATTTTAGCTCTAACACTGATGATCCACCTACAAATGTGAACTGACGTTCAAAAATAAAACATTTGAAAACGGACCATGTTCCACATTTCTGAAGCATGACGTAATGGGGGGGTGTTATCTCTTTTGTCAAAAATCACCTGTTTTTGCTTGAACATTAAATGCCTCCAAATAGTATTTAATTCACTTCCCGAGCCCCTGGAAGCATGAAAATCACTTTAAACATGCTAATTTTTGCTCTAACACTGATGATCCACCTACAAATGTGAACTGACGATCAAAATAAAACATTTGAAAACGGACCATTTTCCACATTTCTGAAGCATGACATAATGGGGGGGTGTTATCTCTTTTGTCGAAAATCAGCCGTTTTTGCTTGAACAATAAATGCCTCCAAATTGTATTTAATTCACTTCCAGAGCCCCTGGAAGCATGAAAATCACTTTAAACATGCTAATTTTAGCTCTAACACTGATGATCAACCTACAAATGTGAACTGACGTTCAAAAATAAAACATTTGAAAACGGACAATTCTCCACATTTCTGAAGCATGACGTAATGGGGGGGTGTTATCTCTTTTGTCAAAAATCAGCCGTTTTTGCTTGAACATTAAATGCCTCCAAATGGTATTTAATTCACTTCCCAAGCCCCTGGAAGCATGAAAATCACTTTAAACATGCTAATTTTAGCTCTAACACTGATGATCCACCTACAAATGTGAACTGACGTTCAAAAATAAAACATTTGAAAACGGACCATTTTCCACATTTCCGAAGCATGACGTATTGGGGGGGTGTTATCCCTTGTCGAAAATCAGCCGTTTTTGCTTGAACATTAAATGCCTCCAAATGGTATTTAATTAACTTCCCGGGGTGAAGAAACCCTTTTTGAGAACTCAGAGTGAGTAAATTGGCCACTTTCATGCACTTTTATCCATTCCATAAATCTTGTGTTTAGGGCCCCTGGAAGCATGAAAATCACTTTAACCATGCTAATTTTAGCTCTAAAACTGATGATCCACCTACAAATGTGAACTGACGTTCAAAAATAAAACATTTGAAAACGGACCATTTTCCACATTTCTGAAGCATGACGTAATGGGGGGGTGTTATCTCTTTTGTCGAAAATCAGCCGTTTTTGCTTGAACATTAAATGCCTCCAAATGGTATTTAATTCACTTCCCGAGCCCCTGGAAGCATGAAAATCACTTTAAACATGCTAATTTTAGCTCTAACACTGATAATCAACCTACAAATGTGAACTGACGTTCAAAAATAAAACATTTGAAAACGGACCATTTTCCACATTTCTGAAGCATGACATAATGGGGGGGGTGTTATCTCTTTTGTCTAAAATCAGCCGTTTTTGCTTGAACATTAAATGCCTCCAAATGGTATTTAATTAACTTCCCAAGCCCCTGGAAGCATGAAAATCACTTTAAACATGCTAATTTTAGCTCTAACACTGATGATCAACCTACAAATGTGAACTGACGTTCAAAAAGAAAACATTTGAAAACGGACCATTTTCCACATTTCTGAAGCATGACGTAATGGGGGGGTGTTTTATCTCTTTTGTCAAAAATCAGCCGTTTTTGCTTGAACATTAAATGCCTCCAAATAGTATTTAATTCAGTTCCCGAGCCCATTGAAGCATGAAAATCACTTTAAACATGCTAATTTTAGCTCTAACACTGATGATCAACCTACAAATGTGAACTGACGTTCAAAAATAAAACATTTGAAAACGGACCATTTTCCACATTTCTGAAGCATGACGTAATGGGGGGGTATTATCTCTTTTGTCGAAAATCAGCCGTCTTCGCTTGAACATTAAATGCCTCCAAATGGTATTTAATTAACTTCCCGGGGTAAAGAAACCCTTTTTGAGAACTCAGAGTGAGTAAATTGGCCATTTTCATGCATTTTTAACCATTCCATAAATCTTGTGTTTAGAGCCCCTGGAAGCATGAAAATCACTTTAAACATGCTAATTTTAGCTCTAACACTGATGATCAACCTACAAATGTGAACTGACGTTCAAAAATAAAACTTTTGAAAACGGACCATTTTCCACATTTCTGAAGCATGACGTAATAGGGGGTGTTATCTCTTTTGTCCAAAATCTGCCGTTTTTGCTTGAACATTAAATGCCTCCAAATAGTACTTAATTCACTTCCCGAGCCCCTGGAAGCATGAAAATCACTTTAAACATGCTATTTTTAGCTCTAACACTGATGATCCACCTACAAATGTCAACTGACGTTCAAAAATAAAACATTTGAAAACGGACCATTTTCCACATTTCTGAAGCATGACGTAATGGGGGGGGTGTTATCTCTTTTGTCGAAAATCAGCCGTTTTTGCTTGAACATTAAATGCCTCCAAATGGTATTTAATTAACTTCCCGGGGTGAAGAAACCCTTTTTGAGAACTCAGAGTGAGTAAATTGGCCATTTTCATGCACTTTTAACCATTCCGTAAATCTTGTGTTTAGGGCCCCTGGAAGCATGAAAATCACTTTAAACATGCTAATTTTAGCTCTAACACTGATGATCAACCTACAAATGTGAACTGACGTTCAAAAATAAAACATTTGAAAACGGACCATTTTCCACATTTCTGAAGCATGACGTAATGGGGGGGTGTTATCTCTTTTGTCGAAAATCAGCCGTTTTTGCTTGAACATTAAATGCCTCCAAATTGTATTTAATTAACTTCCCGGGGTGAAGAAACCCTTTTTGAGAACTCAGAGTGAGTACATTGGCCATTTTCATGCACTTTTAACCATTCCATAAATCTTGTGTTTAGGGCCCTTGGAAGCATGAAAATCACTTTAAACATGCTAATTTTAGCTCTAACACTGATGATCAACCTACAAATGTGAACTGACGTTCAAAAATAAAACATTTGAAAACGGACCATTTTCCACATTTCTGAAGCATGACGTACTGGGGGGTGTTATCTCTTTTGTCGAAAATCAGCCGTTTTTGCTTGAACATTAAATGCCTCAAAATAGTATTTAATTCACTTCCCGAGCCCCTGGAAGCATGAAAATCACTTTAAACATGGTAATTTTAGCTCTAACACTGATAATCCACCTACAAATGTGAACTGACGTTCAAAGATAAAACATTTGAAAACGGAGCATTCTCCACATTTCTGAAGCATGACGTAATGGGGGGGTGTTATCTCTTTTGTCGAAAATCAGCCGTTTTTGCTTGAACATTAAATGCCTCCAAATGGTATTTAATTAACTTCCCGGGGTGAAGAAACCCTTTTTGAGAACTCAGAGTGAGTAAATTGGCCATTTTCATGCACTTTTAACCATTCCATAAATCTTGTGTTTAGGGCCCCTGGAAGCGTGAAAATCATTTTAAACATGCTTATTTTAGCTCTAACACTGATGATCAACCTACAAATGTGAACTGACGTTCAAAAATAAAACATTTGAAAACGGACCATTTTCCACATTTCTGAAGCATGACGTACTGGGGGGTGTTATCTCTTTTGTCGAAAATCAGCCGTTTTTGCTTGAACATTAAATGCCTCCAAATGGTATTTAATTAACTTCCCGGGGTGAAGAAACCCTTTTTGAGAACTCAGAGTGAGTAAATTGGCCATTTTCATGCACTTTTAACCATTCCATAAATCTTGTGTTTAGGGCCCCTGGAAGCGTGAAAATCATTTTAAACATGCTTATTTTAGCTCTAACACTGATGATCAACCTACAAATGTGAACTGACGTTCAAAAATAAAACATTTGAAAACGGACCATTTTCCACATTTCTGAAGCATGACATAATGGGGGGGTGTTATCTCTTTTGTCTAAAATCAGCCGTTTTTGCTTGAACATTAAATGCCTCCAAATGGTATTTAATTAACTTCCCAAGCCCCTGGAAGCATGAAAATCACTTTAAACATGCTAATTTTAGCTCTAACACTGATGATCCACCTACAAATGTGAACTGACGTTCAAAAATAAAACATTTGAAAACAGAACATTCTCCACATGTCTGGAGCATGACATAATGGGGGGGTGTTATCTCTTTTGTCGAAAATCAGCCGTTTTTGCTTGAACATTAAATGCCTCCAAATGGTATTTAATTAACTTCCCGGGGTGAAGAAACCCTTTTTGAGAACTCAGAGTGAGAAAATTGGCCATTTTCATGCACTTTTAACCATTCCATAAATCTTGTGTTTAGGGCCCCTGGAAGCATGAACATCACTTTAAACATGCTAATTTTAGCTCTAACACTGATGATCAACCTACAAATGTGAACTGACGTTCAAAAATAAAACATTTGAAAACGGACCATTTTCCACATTTCTGAAGCATGACGTAATGGGGGGGTGTTATCTCTTTTGTCGAAAATCAGCCGTTTTTGCTTGAACATTAAATGCCTCCAAATGGTATTTAATTCACTTCCCGAGCCCCTGGAAGCATGAAAATCACTTTAAACATGCTAATTTTAGCTCTAACACTGATGATCAACCTACAAATGTGAACTGACGTTCAAAAATAAAACATTTGAAAACGGACCATTTTCCACATTTCTGAAGCATGACATAATGGGGGGGTGTTATCTCTTTTGTCTAAAATCAGCCGTTTTTGCTTGAACATTAAATGCCTCCAAATGGTATTTAATTAACTTCCCAAGCCCCTGGAAGCATGAAAATCACTTTAAACATGCTAATTTTAGCTCTAACACTGATGATCAACCTACAAATGTGAACTGACGTTCAAAAATAAAACATTTGAAAACGGACCATTTTCCACATTTCTGAAGCATGACGTAATGGGGGGGTGTTTTATCTCTTTTGTCAAAAATCAGCCGTTTTTGCTTGAACATTAAATGCCTCCAAATAGTATTTAATTCAGTTCCCGAGCCCATTGAAGCATGAAAATCACTTTAAACATGCTAATTTTAGCTCTAACACTGATGATCAACCTACAAATGTGAACTGACGTTCGAAAATAAAACATTTGAAAACGGACCATTTTCCACATTTCTGAAGCAGGACGTAATGGGGGGGTGTTATCTCTTTTGTCGAAAATCAGCCGTTTTTGCTTGAACATTAAATGCCTCCAAATGGTATTTAATTAACTTCCCGGGGTGAAGAAACCCTTTTTGAGAACTCAGAGTGAGTAAATTGGCCATTTTCATGCACTTTTAATCATTCCATAAATCTTGTGTTTAGGGCCCCTGGAAGCATGAAAATCACTTTAAACATGCTAATTTTAGCTCTAACACTGATGATCCACCTACAAATGTGAACTGACGTTCAAAAATAAAACATTTGAAAACGGACCATGTTCCACATTTCTGAAGCATGACGTAATGGGGGGGTGTTATCTCTTTTGTTAAATATCACCTGTTTTTGCTTGAACATTAAATGTCTCCAAATAGTATTTAATTCACTTCCCGAGCCCCTGGAAGCATGAAAATCACTTTAAACATGCTAATTTTAGCTCTAACACTGATGTTCCACCTACAAATGTGAACTGACGTTCAAAAATAAAACATTTGAAAACGGACCATTTTCCACATTTCTGAAGCATGCCGTAATGGGGGGTGTTATCTCTTTTGTCGAAAATCAGCCGTTTTTGCTTGAACATTAAATGCCTTCAAATGGTATTTAATTCACTTCCCGAGCCCCTGGAAGCATGAAAATCACTTTAAACATGCTAATTTTACTCTAACACTGATGATCCACCTACAAATGTGAACTGACGTTCAAAAATAAAACATTTGAAAAGGGACCTTTTTCCACATTTCTGAAGCATGACGTAATGGGGGTTTGTTATCTCTTTTGTCGAAAATCAGCCTTTTTTGCTTGAACATTAAATGACTCCAAATAGTATTTCATTAACTTCCCGATCCCCTGGAAGCATGAAAATCACTTAAAACATGCCAATTTTAGCTCTAACACTGATGATCCACCTACAAATGTGAACTGACGTTTAAAAATAAAACATTTGAAAACGGACCATTTTCCACATTTCTGAAGCATGACATAATGGGGGGGTGTTATATCTTTTGTCGAAAATCAGCCGTTTTTGCTTGAACATTAAATGCCTCCAAATAGTATTTAATTCACTTCCCGAGCCCCTGGAAGCATGAAAATCACTTTAAACATGCTAATTTTAGCTCTAACACTGATGATCCACCTACAAATGTGAACGGACGTTCAAAAATAAAACATTTGAAAACTGACCATTCTCCACATTTCTGAAGCATGACGTAATGGGGGGGGTGTTATCTCTTTTGTCGAAAATCAGCCGTTTTTGTTTGAACATTAAATGCCTCCAAATGGTATTTAATTCACTTCCCGAGCCCCTGGAAGCATGAAAATCACATTAAACATGTTAATTTTAGCTCTAACACTGATGATCAACCTACAAATGTGAACTGACGTTCAAAAATAAAACATTTGAAAACGGACCATTCTCCACATTTCTGAAGCATGATGTAATGGGGGGGTGTTATCTCTTTTGTCGAAAATCAGCCGTTTTTGCTTGAACATTAAATGCCTCCAAATGGTATTTAATTCACTTCCTGGGGTGAAGAAACCCTTTTTGAGAACTCAGAGTGAGTAAATTGGCCATTTTCATGCACTTTTAACCATTCCATAAATCTTGTGTTTAGGGCCCCTGGAAGCATGAAAATCACTTTAAACATGCTAATTTTAGCTCTAACACTGATGATCAACCTACAAATGTGAACTGACTTTCAAAAATAAAACATTTGAAAACGGACCATTCTCCACATTTCTGAAGCATGACGTAATGGGGAGGGTGTTATATCTTTTGTCGAAAATCAGCCGTTTTTGCTTGAACATTAAATGCCTCCAAATGGTATTTATTTAACTTCCCGGGTGAAGAAACCCTTTTTGAGAACTCAGAGTGAGTAAATTGGCCATTTTCATGCACTTTTAACCATTCCATAAATCTTGTGTTTAGGGCCCCTGGAAGCATGAAAATCACTTTAAACATGCTAATTTTACCTCTAACACTGATGATCAACCTACAAATGTGAACTGACGTTCAAAAATAAAACATTTGAAAACGGACCATTCTCCACATTTCTGAAGCATGACGTAATGGGGGGGTGTTATATCTTTTGTCGAAAATCAGCCATTTTTGCTTGAACATTAAATCTCCAAATGGTATTTAATTAACTTCCCGGTGAAGAAACCCTTTTTGAGAACCCAGAGTGAGTAAATTGGCCATTTTCATGCACTTTTAACCATTCCATAAATCTTGTGTTTAGGGCCCCTGGAAGCATGAAAAACACTTTAAACATGCTAATTTTAGCTCTAACACTGATGATCCACCTACAAATGTGAACTGACGTTCAAAAATAAAACATTTGAAAACGGACCATGTTCCACATTTCTGAAGCATGACGTAATGGGGGGGTGTTATCTCTTTTGTCAAAAATCACCTGTTTTTGCTTGAACATTAAATGCCTCCAAATAGTATTTAATTCACTTCCCGAGCCCCTGGAAGCATGAAAATCACTTTAAACATGCTAATTTTTGCTCTAACACTGATGATCAACCTACAAATGTGAACTGACGTTCAAAAATAAAACATTTGAAAACGGACCATTCTCCACATTTCTGAAGCATGACGTAATGGGGGGGTGTTATCTCTTTTGTCAAAAATCAGCCATTTTTGCTTGAACATTAAATGCCTCCAAATGGTATTTAATTCACTTCCCAAGCCCCTGGAAGCATGAAAATCACTTTAAACATGCTAATTTTAGCTCTAACACTGATGATCCACCTACAAATGTGAACTGACGTTCAAAAATAAAACATTTGAAAACGGACCATTTTCCACATTTCCGAAGCATGACGTAATGGGGGGGTGTTATCACTTGTCGAAAATCAGCCGTTTTTGCTTGAACATTAAATGCCTCCAAATGATATTTAATTAACTTCCCGGGGTGAAGAAACCCTTTTTGAGAACTCAGAGTGAGTAAATTGGCCATTTTCATGCACTTTTATCCATTCCATAAATCTTGTGTTTAGGGCCCCTGGAAGCATGAAAATCACTTTAAACATGCTAATTTTTGCTCTAACACTGATGATCCACCTACAAATGTGAACTGACGATCAAAATAAAACATTTGAAAACGGACCATTTTCCACATTTCTGAAGCATGACATAATGGGGGGGTGTTATCTCTTTTGTCGAAAATCAGCCGTTTTTGCTTGAACAATAAATGCCTCCAAATTGTATTTAATTCACTTCCAGAGCCCCTGGAAGCATGAAAATCACTTTAAACATGCTAATTTTAGCTCTAACACTGATGATCCACCTACAAATGTGAACTGACGTTTAAAAATAAAACATTTGAAAATGGACCATTTTCCACATTTCTGAAGCATGACATAATGGGGGGGTGCTCTATCTTTTGTCGAAAATCAGCCGTTTTTGCTTGAACATTAAATGCCTCCAAATAGTATTTAATTCACTTCCCGAGCCCCTGGAAGCATGAAAATCACTTTAAACATGCTAATTTTAGCTCTAACACTGATGATCCACCTACAAATGTGAACGGACGTTCAAAAATAAAACATTTGAAAACTGACCATTCTCCACATTTCTGAAGCATGGCGTAATGGGGGGGGGGTGTTATCTCTTTTGTCGAAAATCAGCCGTTTTTGCTTGAACATTAAATGCCTCCAAATGGTATTTAATTCACTTCCCGAGCCCCTGGAAGCATGAAAATCACATTAAACATGTTAATTTTAGCTCTAACACTGATGATCAACCTACAAATGTGAACTGACGTTCAAAAATAAAACATTTGAAAACGGACCATTTTCCACATTTCTGAAGCATGACGTAATGGGGGGGTGTTATCTCTTTTGTCGAAAATCAGCCGTTTTTGCTTGAACATTAAATGCCTCCAAATGGTATTTAATTCACTTCCCGAGCCCCTGGAAGCATGAAAATCACTTTAAACATGCTAATTTTAGCTCTAACACTGATAATCAACCTACAAATGTGAACTGACGTTCAAAAATAAAACATTTGAAAACGGACCATTTTCCACATTTCTGAAGCATGACATAATGGGGGGGTGTTATCTCTTTTGTCTAAAATCAGCCGTTTTTGCTTGAACATTAAATGCCTCCAAATGGTATTTAATTAACTTCCCAAGCCCCTGGAAGCATGAAAATCACTTTAAACATGCTAATTTTAGCTCTAACACTGATGATCAACCTACAAATGTGAACTGACGTTCAAAAATAAAACATTTGAAAACGGACCATTTTCCACATTTCTGAAGCATGACGTAATGGGGGGGTGTTTTATCTCTTTTGTCAAAAATCAGCCGTTTTTGCTTGAACATTAAATGCCTCCAAATAGTATTTAATTCAGTTCCCGAGCCCATTGAAGCATGAAAATCACTTTAAACATGCTAATTTTAGCTCTAACACTGATGATCAACCTACAAATGTGAACTGACGTTCAAAAATAAAACATTTGAAAACGGACCATTTTCCACATTTCTGAAGCAGGACGTAATGGGGGGGTGTTATCTCTTTTGTCGAAAATCAGCCGTTTTTGCTTGAACATTAAATGCCTCCAAATGGTATTTAATTAACTTCCCGGGGTGAAGAAACCCTTTTTGAGAACTCAGAGTGAGTAAATTGGCCATTTTCATGCACTTTTAACCATTCCATAAATCTTGTGTTTAGGGCCCCTGGAAGCATGAAAATCACTTTAAACATGCTAATTTTAGCTCTAACACTGATGATCCACCTACAAATGTGAACTGACGTTCAAAAATAAAACATTTGAAAACGGACCATGTTCCACATTTCTGAAGCATGACGTAATGGGGGGGTGTTATCTCTTTTGTTAAAAATCACCTGTTTTTGCTTGAACATTAAATGTCTCCAAATAGTATTTAATTCACTTCCCGAGCCCCTGGAAGCATGAAAATCACTTTAAACATGCTAATTTTAGCTCTAACACTGATGTTCCACCTACAAATGTGAACTGACGTTCAAAAATAAAACATTTGAAAACGGACCATTTTCCACATTTCTGAAGCATGCCGTAATGGGGGGTGTTATCTCTTTTGTCGAAAATCAGCCGTTTTTGCTTGAACATTAAATGCCTTCAAATGGTATTTAATTCACTTCCCGAGCTCCTGGAAGCATGAAAATCACTTTAAACATGCTAATTTTAGCTCTAACACTGATGATCCACCTACAAATGTGAACGGACGTTCAAAAATAAAACATTTGAAAACTGACCATTCTCCACATTTCTGAAGCATGACGTAATGGGGGGGTGTTATCTCTTTTGTCGAAAATCAGCCGTTTTTGCTTGAACATTAAATGCCTCCAAATGGTATTTAATTCACTTCCCGAGCCCCTGGAAGCATGAAAATCACATTAAACATGTTAATTTTAGCTCTAACACTGATGATCAACCTACAAATGTGAACTGACGTTCAAAAATAAAACATTTGAAAACGGACCATTCTCCACATTTCTGAAGCATGATGTAATGGGGGGGTGTTATCTCTTTTGTCGAAAATCAGCCGTTTTTGCTTGAACATTAAATGCCTCCAAATGGTATTTAATTCACTTCCTGGGGTGAAGAAACCCTTTTTGAGAACTCAGAGTGAGTAAATTGGCCATTTTCATGCACTTTTAACCATTCCATAAATCTTGTGTTTAGGGCCCCTGGAAGCATGAAAATCACTTTAAACATGCTAATTTTAGCTCTAACACTGATGATCAACCTACAAATGTGAACTGACTTTCAAAAATAAAACATTTGAAAACGGACCATTCTCCACATTTCTGAAGCATGACGTAATAGGGGGGGGTGTTATATCTTTTGTCGAAAATCAGCCGTTTTTGCTTGAACATTAAATGCCTCCAAATGGTATTTATTTAACTTCCCGGGTGAAGAAACCCTTTTTGAGAACTCAGAGTGAGTAAATTGGCCATTTTCATGCACTTTTAACCATTCCATAAATCTTGTGTTTAGGGCCCCTGGAAGCATGAAAATCACTTTAAACATGCTAATTTTACCTCTAACACTGATGATCAACCTACAAATGTGAACTGACGTTCAAAAATAAAACATTTGAAAACGGACCATTCTCCACATTTCTGAAGCATGACGTAATGGGGGGGTGTTATATCTTTTGTCGAAAATCAGCCATTTTTGCTTGAACATTACATCTCCAAATGGTATTTAATTAACTTCCCGGGTGAAGAAACCCTTTTTGAGAACTCAGAGTGAGTAAATTGGCCATTTTCATGCACTTTTAACCATTCCATAAATCTTGTGTTTAGGGCCCCTGGAAGCATGAAAAACACTTTAAACATGCTAATTTTAGCTCTAACACTGATGATCCACCTACAAATGTGAACTGACGTTCAAAAATAAAACATTTGAAAACGGACCATGTTGCACATTTCTGAAGCATGACGTAATGGGGGGGTGTTATCTCTTTTGTCAAAAATCACCTGTTTTTGCTTGAACATTAAATGCCTCCAAATAGTATTTAATTCACTTCCCGAGCCCCTGGAAGCATGAAAATCACTTTAAACATGCTAATTTTAGCTCTAACACTGATGATCCACCTACAAATGTGAACTGACGATCAAAATAAAACATTTGAAAACGGACCATTTTCCACATTTCTGCAGCATGACATAATGGGGGGGTGTTATCTCTTTTGTCGAAAATCAGCCGTTTTTGCTTGAACAATAAATGCCTCCAAATTGTATTTAATTCACTTCCAGAGCCCCTGGAAGCATGAAAATCACTTTAAACATGCTAATTTTAGCTCTAACACTGATGATCCACCTACAAATGTGAACTGACGTTCAAAAATAAAACATTTGAAAACGGACCATTTTCCACATTTCTGAAGCATGACGTAATGGGGGGTGTTATCTCTTTTGTCGAAAATCAGCCGTTTTTGCTTCAACATTAAATGCCTCCAAATGGTATTTATATCACTTCCCGAGCCCCTGGAAGCATGAAAATCACTTTAAACATGCTAATTTTAGCTCTAACACTGATGATCCACCTACAAATGTGAACTGACGTTCAAAAATAAAACATTTGAAAACGGACCATTTTCCACATTTCTGAAGCATGACGTAAAGGGGGGTGTTATCTCTTTTGTCGAAAATCAGCCGTTTTTGCTTGAACATTAAATGCCTCCAAATGGTATTTAATTCACTTTCTGAGCCCCTGGAAGCATGAAAATCACTTTAAGCATGCTAATTTTAGCTCTAACACTGATAATCCACCTACAAATGTGAACTGACGTTCAAAGATAAAACATTTGAAAACGGACCATTCTCCACATTTCTGAAGCATGACGTAATGGGGGGGTGTTATCTCTTTTGTCAAAAATCAGCCGTTTTTGCTTGAACATTAAATGCCTCCAAATGGTATTTATTTAACTTCCCGGGTGAAGAAACCCTTTTTGAGAACTCAGAGTGAGTAAATTGGCCATTTTCATGCATTTTTAACCATTCCATAAATCTTGTGTTTAGGGCCCCTGGAAGCATGAAAATCACTTTAAACATGCTAATTTTACCTCTAACACTGATGATCAACCTACAAATGTGAACTGACGTTCAAAAATAAAACATTTGAAAACGGACCATTCTCCACATTTCTGAAGCATGACGTAATGGGGGGGGTGTTATATCTTTTGTCGAAAATCAGCCATTTTTGCTTGAACATTAAATCTCCAAATGGTATTTAATTAACTTCCCGGGTGAAAAAACCCTTTTTGAGAACTCAGAGTGAGTAAATTGGCCATTTTCATGCACTTTTAACCATTCCATAAATCTTGTGTTTAGGGCCCCTGGAAGCATGAAAAACACTTTAAACATGCTAATTTTAGCTCTAACACTGATGATCCACCTACAAATGTGAACTGACGTTCAAAAATAAAACATTTGAAAACGGACCATGTTCCACATTTCTGAAGCATGACGTAATGGGGGGGTGTTATCTCTTTTGTCAAAAATCACCTGTTTTTGCTTGAACATTAAATGCCTCCAAATAGTATTTAATTCACTTCCCGAGCCCCTGGAAGCATGAAAATCACTTTAAACATGCTAATTTTTGCTCTAACACTGATGATCCACCTACAAATGTGAACTGACGATCAAAATAAAACATTTGAAAACGGACCATTTTCCACATTTCTGAAGCATGACATAATGGGGGGGTGTTATCTCTTTTGTCGAAAATCAGCCGTTTTTGCTTGAACAATAAATGCCTCCAAATTGTATTTAATTCACTTCCAGAGCCCCTGGAAGCATGAAAATCACTTTAAACATGCTAATTTTAGCTCTAACACTGATGATCAACCTACAAATGTGAACTGACGTTTAAAAATAAAACATTTGAAAACGGACCATTTTCCACATTTCTGAAGCATGACATAATGGGGGGGTGTTATATCTTTTGTCGAAAATCAGCCGTTTTTGCTTGAACATTAAATGCCTCCAAATAGTATTTAATTCACTTCCCGAGCCCCTGGAAGCATGAAAATCACTTTAAACATGCTAATTTTAGCTCTAACACTGATGATCCACCTACAAATGTGAACGGACGTTCAAAAATAAAACATTTGAAAACTGACCATTCTCCACATTTCTGAAGCATGACGTAATGGGGGGGGTGTTATCTCTTTTGTCGAAAATCAGCCGTTTTTGTTTGAACATTAAATGCCTCCAAATGGTATTTAATTCACTTCCCGAGCCCCTGGAAGCATGAAAATCACATTAAACATGTTAATTTTAGCTCTAACACTGATGATCAACCTACAAATGTGAACTGACGTTCAAAAATAAAACATTTGAAAACGGACCATTCTCCACATTTCTGAAGCATGATGTAATGGGGGGGTGTTATCTCTTTTGTCGAAAATCAGCCGTTTTTGCTTGAACATTAAATGCCTCCAAATGGTATTTAATTCACTTCCTGGGGTGAAGAAACCCTTTTTGAGAACTCAGAGTGAGTAAATTGGCCATTTTCATGCACTTTTAACCATTCCATAAATCTTGTGTTTAGGGCCCCTGGAAGCATGAAAATCACTTTAAACATGCTAATTTTAGCTCTAACACTGATGATCAACCTACAAATGTGAACTGACTTTCAAAAATAAAACATTTGAAAACGGACCATTCTCCACATTTCTGAAGCATGACGTAATGGGGAGGGTGTTATATCTTTTGTCGAAAATCAGCCGTTTTTGCTTGAACATTAAATGCCTCCAAATGGTATTTATTTAACTTCCCGGGTGAAGAAACCCTTTTTGAGAACTCAGAGTGAGTAAATTGGCCATTTTCATGCACTTTTAACCATTCCATAAATCTTGTGTTTAGGGCCCCTGGAAGCATGAAAATCACTTTAAACATGCTAATTTTACCTCTAACACTGATGATCAACCTACAAATGTGAACTGACGTTCAAAAATAAAACATTTGAAAACGGACCATTCTCCACATTTCTGAAGCATGACGTAATGGGGGGGTGTTATATCTTTTGTCGAAAATCAGCCATTTTTGCTTGAACATTAAATCTCCAAATGGTATTTAATTAACTTCCCGGGTGAAGAAACCCTTTTTGAGAACCCAGAGTGAGTAAATTGGCCATTTTCATGCACTTTTAACCATTCCATAAATCTTGTGTTTAGGGCCCCTGGAAGCATGAAAACACTTTAAACATGCTAATTTTAGCTCTAACACTGATGATCCACCTACAAATGTGAACTGACGTTCAAAAATAAAACATTTGAAAACGGACCATGTTCCACATTTCTGAAGCATGACGTAATGGGGGGGTGTTATCTCTTTTGTCAAAAATCACCTGTTTTTGCTTGAACATTAAATGCCTCCAAATAGTATTTAATTCACTTCCCGAGCCCCTGGAAGCATGAAAATCACTTTAAACATGCTAATTTTTGCTCTAACACTGATGATCCACCTACAAATGTGAACTGACGATCAAAATAAAACATTTGAAAACGGACCATTTTCCACATTTCTGAAGCATGACATAATGGGGGGGTGTTATCTCTTTTGTCGAAAATCAGCCGTTTTTGCTTGAACAATAAATGCCTCCAAATTGTATTTAATTCACTTCCAGAGCCCCTGGAAGCATGAAAATCACGTTAAACATGCTAATTTTAGCTCCAACACTGATGATCAACCTACAAATGTGAACTGACGTTCAAAAATAAAACATTTGAAAACGGACCATTCTCCACATTTCTGAAGCATGACGTAATGGGGGGGTGTTATCTCTTTTGTCAAAAATCAGCCGTTTTTGCTTGAACATTAAATGCCTCCAAATGGTATTTAATTCACTTCCCAAGCCCCTGGAAGCATGAAAATCACTTTAAACATGCTAATTTTAGCTCTAACACTGATGATCCACCTACAAATGTGAACTGACGTTCAAAAATAAAACATTTGAAAACGGACCATTTTCCACATTTCCGAAGCATGACGTAATGGGGGGGTGTTATCACTTGTCGAAAATCAGCGGTTTTTGCTTGAACATTAAATGCCTCCAAATGATATTTAATTAACTTCCCGGGGTGAAGAAACCCTTTTTGAGAACTCAGAGTGAGTAAATTGGCCATTTTCATGCACTTTTATCCATTCCATAAATCTTGTGTTTAGGGCCCCTGGAAGCATGAAAATCACTTTAAACATGCTAATTTTTGCTCTGACACTGATGATCCACCTACAAATGTGAACTGACGATCAAAATAAAACATTTGAAAACGGACCATTTTCCACATTTCTGAAGCATGACATAATGGGGGGGTGTTATCTCTTTTGTCGAAAATCAGCCGTTTTTGCTTGAACAATAAATGCCTCCAAATTGTATTTAATTCACTTCCAGAGCCCCTGGAAGCATGAAAATCACTTTAAACATGCTAATTTTAGCTCTAACACTGATGATCCACCTACAAATGTGAACTGACGTTTAAAAATAAAACATTTGAAAATGGACCATTTTCCACATTTCTGAAGCATGACATAATGGGGGGGTGCTCTATCTTTTGTCGAAAATCAGCCGTTTTTGCTTGAACATTAAATGCCTCCAAATAGTATTTAATTCACTTCCGAGCCCCTGGAAGCATGAAAATCACTTTAAACATGCTAATTTTAGCTCTAACACTGATGATCCACCTACAAATGTGAACGGACGTTCAAAAATAAAACATTTGAAAACTGACCATTCTCCACATTTCTGAAGCATGGCGTAATGGGGGGGGGTGTTATCTCTTTTGTCGAAAATCAGCCGTTTTTGCTTGAACATTAAATGCCTCCAAATGGTATTTAATTCACTTCCCGAGCCCCTGGAAGCATGAAAATCACATTAAACATGTTAATTTTAGCTCTAACACTGATGATCAACCTACAAATGTGAACTGACGTTCAAAAATAAAACATTTGAAAACGGACCATTTTCCACATTTCTGAAGCATGACGTAATGGGGGGGTGTTATCTCTTTTGTCGAAAATCAGCCGTTTTTGCTTGAACATTAAATGCCTCCAAATGGTATTTAATTCACTTCCCGAGCCCCTGGAAGCATGAACATCACTTTAAACATGCTAATTTTAGCTCTAACACTGATAATCAACCTACAAATGTGAACTGACGTTCAAAAATAAAACATTTGAAAACGGACCATTTTCCACATTTCTGAAGCATGACATAATGGGGGGGTGTTATCTCTTTTGTCTAAAATCAGCCGTTTTTGCTTGAACATTAAATGCCTCCAAATGGTATTTAATTAACTTCCCAAGCCCCTGGAAGCATGAAAATCACTTTAAACATGCTAATTTTAGCTCTAACACTGATGATCAACCTACAAATGTGAACTGACGTTCAAAAATAAAACATTTGAAAACGGACCATTTTCCACATTTCTGAAGCATGACGTAATGGGGGGGTGTTTTATCTCTTTTGTCAAAAATCAGCCGTTTTTGCTTGAACATTAAATGCCTCCAAATAGTATTTAATTCAGTTCCCGAGCCCATTGAAGCATGAAAATCACTTTAAACATGCTAATTTTAGCTCTAACACTGATGATCAACCTACAAATGTGAACTGACGTTCAAAAATAAAACATTTGAAAACGGACCATTTTCCACATTTCTGAAGCAGGACGTAATGGGGGGGTGTTATCTCTTTTGTCGAAAATCAGCCGTTTTTGCTTGAACATTAAATGCCTCCAAATGGTATTTAATTAACTTCCCGGGGTGAAGAAACCCTTTTTGAGAACTCAGAGTGAGTAAATTGGCCATTTTCATGCACTTTTAACCATTCCATAAATCTTGTGTTTAGGGCCCCTGGAAGCATGAAAATCACTTTAAACATGCTAATTTTAGCTCTAACACTGATGATCCACCTACAAATGTGAACTGACGTTCAAAAATAAAACATTTGAAAACGGACCATGTTCCACATTTCTGAAGCATGACGTAATGGGGGGGTGTTATCTCTTTTGTTAAAAATCACCTGTTTTTGCTTGAACATTAAATGTCTCCAAATAGTATTTAATTCACTTCCCGAGCCCCTGGAAGCATGAAAATCACTTTAAACATGCTAATTTTAGCTCTAACACTGATGTTCCACCTACAAATGTGAACTGACGTTCAAAAATAAAACATTTGAAAACGGACCATTTTCCACATTTCTGAAGCATGCCGTAATGGGGGGTGTTATCTCTTTTGTCGAAAATCAGCCGTTTTTGCTTGAACATTAAATGCCTTCAAATGGTATTTAATTCACTTCCCGAGCCCCTGGAAGCATGAAAATCACTTTAAACATGCTAATTTTACTCTAACACTGATGATCCAACTACAAATGTGAACTGACGTTCAAAAATAAAACATTTGAAAAGGGACCTTTTTCCACATTTCTGAAGCATGACGTAATGGGGGTTTGTTATCTCTTTTGTTGAAAATCAGCCTTTTTTGCTTGAACATTAAATGACTCCAAATAGTATTTCATTAACTTCCCGATCCCCTGGAAGCATGAAAATCACTTAAAACATGCCAATTTTAGCTCTAACACTGATGATCCACCTACAAATGTGAACGGACGTTCAAAAATAAAACATTTGAAAACGGACCATTTTCCACATTTATGAAGCATGACATAATGGGGGGGTGTTATATCTTTTGTCGAAAATCAGCCGTTTTTGCTTGAACATTAAATGCCTCCAAATAGTATTTAATTCACTTCCCGAGCCCCTGGAAGCATGAAAATCACTTTAAACATGCTAATTTTAGCTCTAACACTGATGATCCACCTACAAATGTGAACGGACGTTCAAAAATAAAACATTTGAAAACTGACCATTCTCCACATTTCTGAAGCATGACGTAATGGGGGGGTGTTATCTCTTTTGTCGAAAATCAGCCGTTTTTGCTTGAACATTAAATGCCTCCAAATGGTATTTAATTCACTTCCCGAGCCCCTGGAAGCATGAAAATCACATTAAACATGTTAATTTTAGCTCTAACACTGATGATCAACCTACAAATGTGAACTGACGTTCAAAAATAAAACATTTGAAAACGGACCATTCTCCACATTTCTGAAGCATGATGTAATGGGGGGGTGTTATCTCTTTTGTCGAAAATCAGCCGTTTTTGCTTGAACATTAAATGCCTCCAAATGGTATTTAATTCACTTCCTGGGGTGAAGAAACCCTTTTTGAGAACTCAGAGTGAGTAAATTGGCCATTTTCATGCACTTTTAACCATTCCATAAATCTTGTGTTTAGGGCCCCTGGAAGCATGAAAATCACTTTAAACATGCTAATTTTAGCTCTAACACTGATGATCAACCTACAAATGTGAACTGACTTTCAAAAATAAAACATTTGAAAACGGACCATTCTCCACATTTCTGAAGCATGACGTAATGGGGGGGGGGTGTTATATCTTTTGTCGAAAATCAGCCGTTTTTGCTTGAACATTAAATGCCTCCAAATGGTATTTATTTAACTTCCCGGGTGAAGAAACCCTTTTTGAGAACTCAGAGTGAGTAAATTGGCCATTTTCATGCACTTTTAACCATTCCATAAATCTTGTGTTTAGGGCCCCTGGAAGCATGAAAATCACTTTAAACATGCTAATTTTACCTCTAACACTGATGATCAACCTACAAATGTGAACTGACGTTCAAAAATAAAACATTTGAAAACGGACCATTCTCCACATTTCTGAAGCATGACGTAATGGGGGGGTGTTATATCTTTTGTCGAAAATCAGCCATTTTTGCTTGAACATTAAATCTCCAAATGGTATTTAATTAACTTCCCGGGTGAAGAAACCCTTTTTGAGAACTCAGAGTGAGTAAATTGGCCATTTTCATGCACTTTTAACCATTCCATAAATCTTGTGTTTAGGGCCCCTGGAAGCATGAAAAACACTTTAAACATGCTAATTTTAGCTCTAACACTGATGATCCACCTACAAATGTGAACTGACGTTCAAAAATAAAACATTTGAAAACGGACCATGTTCCACATTTCTGAAGCATGACGTAATGGGGGGGTGTTATCTCTTTTGTCAAAAATCACCTGTTTTTGCTTGAACATTAAATGCCTCCAAATAGTATTTAATTCACTTCCCGAGCCCCTGGAAGCATGAAAATCACTTTAAACATGCTAATTTTAGCTCTAACACTGATGATCCACCTACAAATGTGAACTGACGATCAAAATAAAACATTTGAAAACGGACCATTTTCCACATTTCTGCAGCATGACATAATGGGGGGGTGTTATCTCTTTTGTCGAAAATCAGCCGTTTTTGCTTGAACAATAAATGCCTCCAAATTGTATTTAATTCACTTCCAGAGCCCCTGGAAGCATGAAAATCACTTTAAACATGCTAATTTTAGCTCTACCACTGATGATCCACCTACAAATGTGAACTGACGTTCAAAAAAAAAACATTTGAAAACGGACCATTTTCCACATTTCTGAAGCATGACGTAATGGGGGGTGTTATCTCTTTTGTCGAAAATCAGCCGTTTTTGCTTCAACATTAAATGCCTCCAAATGGTATTTATATCACTTCCCGAGCCCCTGGAAGCATGAAAATCACTTTAAACATGCTAATTTTAGCTCTAACACTGATGATCCACCTACAAATGTGAACTGACGTTCAAAAATAAAACATTTGAAAACGGACCATTTTCCACATTTCTGAAGCATGACGTAAAGGGGGGTGTTATCTCTTTTGTCGAAAATCAGCCGTTTTTGCTTGAACATTAAATGCCTCCAAATGGTATTTAATTCACTTCCTGAGCCCCTGGAAGCATGAAAATCACTTTAAGCATGCTAATTTTAGCTCTAACACTGATAATCCACCTACAAATGTGAACTGACGTTCAAAGATAAAACATTTGAAAACGGACCATTCTCCACATTTCTGAAGCATGACGTAATGGGGGGGGTGTTATCTCTTTTGTCAAAAATCAGCCGTTTTTGCTTGAACATTAAATGCCTCCAAATGGTATTTATTTAACTTCCCGGGTGAAGAAACCCTTTTTGAGAACTCAGAGTGAGTAAATTGGCCATTTTCATGCACTTTTAACCATTCCATAAATCTTGTGTTTAGGGCCCCTGGAAGCATGAAAATCACTTTAAACATGCTAATTTTACCTCTAACACTGATGATCAACCTACAAATGTGAACTGACGTTCAAAAATAAAACATTTGAAAACGGACCATTCTCCACATTTCTGAAGCATGACGTAATGGGGGGGGTGTTATATCTTTTGTCGAAAATCAGCCATTTTTGCTTGAACATTAAATCTCCAAATGGTATTTAATTAACTTCCCGGGTGAAGAAACCCTTTTTGAGAACTCAGAGTGAGTAAATTGGCCATTTTCATGCACTTTTAACCATTCCATAAATCTTGTGTTTAGGGCCCCTGGAAGCATGAAAAACACTTTAAACATGCTAATTTTAGCTCTAACACTGATGATCCACCTACAAATGTGAACTGACGTTCAAAAATAAAACATTTGAAAACGGACCATGTTCCACATTTCTGAAGCATGACGTAATGGGGGGGTGTTATCTCTTTTGTCAAAAATCACCTGTTTTTGCTTGAACATTAAATGCCTCCAAATAGTATTTAATTCACTTCCCGAGCCCCTGGAAGCATGAAAATCACTTTAAACATGCTAATTTTTGCTCTAACACTGATGATCCACCTACAAATGTGAACTGACGATCAAAATAAAACATTTGAAAACGGACCATTTTCCACATTTCTGAAGCATGACATAATGGGGGGGTGTTATCTCTTTTGTCGAAAATCAGCCGTTTTTGCTTGAACAATAAATGCCTCCAAATTGTATTTAATTCACTTCCAGAGCCCCTGGAAGCATGAAAATCACTTTAAACATGCTAATTTTAGCTCTAACACTGATGATCAACCTACAAATGTGAACTGACGTTCAAAAATAAAACATTTGAAAACGGACCATTCTCCACATTTCTGAAGCATGACGTAATGGGGGGGTGTTATCTCTTTTGTCAAAAATCAGCCGTTTTTGCTTGAACATTAAATGCCTCCAAATGGTATTTAATTCACTTTCCAAGCCCCTGGAAGCATGAAAATCACTTTAAACATGCTAATTTTAGCTCTAACACTAATGATCCACCTACAAATGTGAACTGACGTTCAAAAATAAAACATTTGAAAACGGACCATTTTCCACATTTCCGAAGCATGACGTAATGGGGGGGTGTTATCTTTTGTCGAAAATCAGCCGTTTTTGCTTGAACATTAAATGCCTCCAAATGGTATTTAATTAACTTCCCGGGGTGAAGAAACCCTTTTTGAGAACTCAGAGTGAGTAAATTGGCCATTTTCATGCACTTTTATCCATTCCATAAATCTTGTGTTTAGGGCCCCTGGAAGCATGAAAATCACTTTAAACATGCTAATTTTAGCTCTAAAACTGATGATCCACCTACAAATGTGAACTGACGTTCAAAAATAAAACATTTGAAAACGGACCATTTTCCACATTTCTGAAGCATGACGTAATGGGGGGGTGTTATCTCTTTTGCCCAAAATCTGCCGTTTTTGCTTGAACATTAAATGCCTCCAAATAGTATTTAATTCACTTCCCGAGCCCCTGGAAGCATGAAAATCACTTTAAACATGCTAATTTTAGCTCTAACACTGATGATCCACCTACAAATGTCAACTGACATTCAAAAATAAAACATTTGAAAACGGACCATTCTCCACATTTCTGAAGCATGACGTAATGGGGGGGGGTTATCTCTTTTGTCGAAAATCAGCCGTTTTTGCTTGAACAATAAATGCCTTCAAATGGTATTTAATTCACTTCCCGAGCCCCTGGAAGCATGAAAATCACTTTAAACATGCTAATTTTAGCTCTAACACTGATGATCAGCCTACAGATGTGAACTGACGTTCAAAAATAAAACATTTGAAAACGGACCATTTTCCACATTTCTGAAGCAGGACGTAATGGGGGGGTGTTATCTCTTTTGTCGAAAATCAGCCGTTTTTGCTTGAACATTAAATGCCTCCAAATGGTATTTAATTAACTTCCCGGGGTGAAGAAACCCTTTTTGAGAACTCAGAGTGAGTAAATTGGCCATTTTCATGCATTTTTAACCATTCCATAAATCTTGTGTTTAGAGCCCCTGGAAGCATGAAAATCACTTTAAACATGCTAATTTTAGCTCTAACACTGATGATCAACCTACAAATGTGAACTGACGTTCAAAAATAAAACTTTTGAAAACGGACCATTTTCCACATTTCTGAAGCATGACGTAATAGGGGGTGTTATCTCTTTTGCCCAAAATCTGCCGTTTTTGCTTGAACATTAAATGCCTCCAAATAGTATTTAATTCACTTCCCGAGCCCCTGGAAGCATGAAAATCACTTTAAACATGCTAATTTTTAGCTCTAACACTGATGATCCACCTACAAATGTCAACTGACATTCAAAAATAAAACATTTGAAAACGGACCATTCTCCACATTTCTGAAGCATGACGTAATGGGGGGGGTGTTATCTCTTTTGTCGAAAATCAGCCGTTTTTGCTTGAACAATAAATGCCTTCAAATGGTATTTAATTCACTTCCCGAGCCCCTGGAAGCATGAAAATCACTTTAAACATGCTAATTTTAGCTCTAACACTGATGATCAGCCTACAGATGTGAACTGACGTTCAAAAATAAAACATTTGAAAACGGACCATTCTCCACATTTCTGAAGCATGACGTAATGGGGGGGTGTTATCTCTTTTGTCGAAAATCAGCAGTTTTTGCTTGAACATTAAATGCCTCCAAATTGTATTTAATTAACTTCCCGGGGTGAAGAAACCCTTTTTGAGAACTCAGAGTGAGTAAATTGGCCATTTTCATGCACTTTTATCCATTCCATAAATCTTGTGTTTAGGGCCCCTGGAAGCATGAAAATCACTTTAAACATGCTAATTTTAGCTCTAAAACTGATGCTCCACCTACAAATGTGAACTGACGTTCAAAAATAAAACATTTGAAAACAGACCATTTTCCATATTTCCGAAGCATGATGTAATGGGGGGGGGGGGGTGTTATCTCTTTTGTCTAAAATCAGCCGTTTTTGCTTGAACATTAAATGCCTCCAAATGGTATTTAATTCACTTCCCGAGCCCCTGGAAGCATGAAAATCACTTTAAACATGCTAATTTTAGCTCTAACACTGTTGATCAAACTACAAATGTGAACTGACGTTCAAAAATAAAACATTTGAAAACAGACCATTTTCCACATTTCTGAAGCATGACGTAATAGGGGGGTGTTATCTCTTTTGTCGAAAATCTGCCGTTTTTGCTTGAACATTAAATGCCTCCAAATGGTATTTAATTCACTTCCCGAGCCCCTGGAAGCATGAAAATCACTTTAAACATGCTAATTTTAGCTCTAACACTGATGATCCACCTACAAATGTGAACTGACGTTCAAAAACAAAACATTTGAAAACGGACCATTTTCCACATTTCTGAAGCATGACGTAATGGGGGGTGTTATCTCTTTTGTCGAAAATCAGCCGTTTTTGCTTGAACATTAAATGCCTCCAAATGGTATTTAATTCACTTCCTGAGCCCCTGGAAGCATGAAAATCACTTTACACATGCTAATTTTAGCTCTAACACTGATAATCCACCTACAAATGTGAACTGACGTTCAAAGATAAAACATTTGAAAACGGACCATTCTCCACATTTCTGAAGCATGACGTAATGGGGGGGTGTTATCTCTTTTGTCGAAAATCAGCCGTTTTTGCTTGAACATTGAATGCCTCCAAATGGTATTTAATTAACTTCCCGGGGTGAAGAAACCCTTCTTGAGAACTCAGAGTGAGTAAATTGGCCATTTTCATGCACTTTTAATCATTCCATAAATCTTGTGTTTAGGGCCCCTGGAAGCATGAAAATCACTTTAAACATGCTAATTTTAGCTCTAACACTGATGATCAACCTACAAATGTGAACTGACGTTCAAAAATAAAACATTTGAAAACGAACCATTCTCCACATTTCTGAAGCATGACATAATGGGGGGGGGGTGTTATCTCTTTTGTCAAAAATCAGCCGTTTTTGCTTGAACATTAAATGCCTCCAAATGGTATTTAATTCACTTCCCGAGCCCCTGGAAGCATGAAAATCACTTTAAACATGCTAATTTTAGCTCTAACACTGATGATCCACCTACAAATGTGAACTGACGTTCAAAAATAAAACATTTGAAAACGGACCATTTTCCACATTTCTGAAGCATGACGTAATGGGGGGGTGTTATCTCTTTTGTCGAAAATCAGCCGTTTTTGCTTGAACATTAAATGCCTCCAAATGGTATTTAATTCACTTCCCGAGCCCCTGGAAGCATGAAAATCACTTTAAACATGCTAATTTTAGCTCTAACACTGATAATCAACCTACAAATGTGAACTGACGTTCAAAAATAAAACATTTGAAAACGGACCATTTTCCACATTTCTGAAGCATGACATAATGGGGGGGGTGTTATCTCTTTTGTCTAAAATCAGCCGTTTTTGCTTGAACATTAAATGCCTCCAAATGGTATTTAATTAACTTCCCAAGCCCCTGGAAGCATGAAAATCACTTTAAACATGCTAATTTTAGCTCTAACACTGATGATCAACCTACAAATGTGAACTGACGTTCAAAAATAAAACATTTGAAAACGGATCATTTTCCACATTTCTGAAGCATGACGTAATGGGGGGGTGTTTTATCTCTTTTGTCAAAAATCAACCGTTTTTGCTTGAACATTAAATGCCTCCAAATAGTATTTAATTCAGTTCCCGAGCCCATTGAAGCATGAAAATCACTTTAAACATGCTAATTTTAGCTCTAACACTGATGATCAACCTACAAATGTGAACTGACGTTCAAAAATAAAACATTTGAAAACGGACCATTTTCCACATTTCTGAAGCAGGACGTAATGGGGGGGTGTTATCTCTTTTGTCGAAAATCAGCCGTTTTTGCTTGAACATTAAATGCCTCCAAATGGTATTTAATTAACTTCCCGGGGTGAAGAAACCCTTTTTGAGAACTCAGAGTGAGTAAATTGGCCATTTTCATGCATTTTAAACCATTCCATAAATCTTGTGTTTAGAGCCCCTGGAAGCATGAAAATCACTTTAAACATGCTAATTTTAGCTCTAACACTGATGATCAACCTACAAATGTGAACTGACGTTCAAAAATAAAACTTTTGAAAACGGACCATTTTCCACATTTCTGAAGCATGACGTAATAGGGGGTGTTATCTCTTTTGCCCAAAATCTGCCGTTTTTGCTTGAACATTAAATGCCTCCAAATAGTATTTAATTCACTTCCCGAGCCCCTGGAAGCATGAAAATCACTTTAAACATGCTAATTTTAGCTCTAACACTGATGATCCACCTACAAATGTCAACTGACATTCAAAAATAAAACATTTGAAAACGGACCATTCTCCACATTTCTGAAGCATGACGTAATGGGGGGGTGTTATCTCTTTTGTCGAAAATCAGCCGTTTTTGCTTGAACAATAAATGCCTTCAAATGGTATTTAATTCACTTCCCGAGCCCCTGGAAGCATGAAAATCACTTTAAACATGCTAATTTTAGCTCTAACACTGATGATCAGCCTACAGATGTGAACTGACGTTCAAAAATAAAACATTTGAAAACGGACCATTCTCCACATTTCTGAAGCATGACGTAATGGGGGGGTGTTATCTCTTTTGTCGAAAATCAGCAGTTTTTGCTTGAACATTAAATGCCTCCAAATTGTATTTAATTAACTTCCGGGGTGAAGAAACCCTTTTTGAGAACTCAGAGTGAGTAAATTGGCCATTTTCATGCACTTTTATCCATTCCATAAATCTTGTGTTTAGGGCCCCTGGAAGCATGAAAATCACTTTAAACATGCTAATTTTAGCTCTAAAACTGATGCTCCACCTACAAATGTGAACTGACGTTCAAAAATAAAACATTTGAAAACAGACCATTTTTCATATTTCCGAAGCATGATGTAATGGGGGGGGGGGTGTTATCTCTTTTGTCGAAAATCAGCCGTTTTTGCTTGAACATTAAATGCCTCCAAATGGTATTTAATTCACTTCCCGAGCCCCTGGAAGCATGAAAATCACTTTAAACATGCTAATTTTAGCTCTAACACTGTTGATCAAACTACAAATGTGAACTGACGTTCAAAAATAAAACATTTGAAAACAGACCATTTTCCACATTTCTGAAGCATGACGTAATAGGGGGGGTGTTATCTCTTTTGTCGAAAATCTGCCGTTTTTGCTTGAACATTAAATGCCTCCAAATGGTATTTAATTCACTTCCCGAGCCCCTGGAAGCATGAAAATCACTTTAAACATGCTAATTTTAGCTCTAACACTGATGATCCACCTACAAATGTGAACTGACGTTCAAAAACAAAACATTTGAAAACGGACCATTTTCCACATTTCTGAAGCATGACGTAATGGGGGGTGTTATCTCTTTTGTCGAAAATCAGCCGTTTTTGCTTGAACATTAAATGCCTCCAAATGGTATTTAATTCACTTCCTGAGCCCCTGGAAGCATGAAAATCACTTTACACATGCTAATTTTAGCTCTAACACTGATAATCCACCTACAAATGTGAACTGACGTTCAAAGATAAAACATTTGAAAACGGACCATTCTCCACATTTCTGAAGCATGACGTAATGGGGGGGTGTTATCTCTTTTGTCGAAAATCAGCCGTTTTTGCTTGAACATTGAATGCCTCCAAATGGTATTTAATTAACTTCCCGGGGTGAAGAAACCCTTCTTGAGAACTCAGAGTGAGTAAATTGGCCATTTTCATGCACTTTTAATCATTCCATAAATCTTGTGTTTAGGGCCCCTGGAAGCATGAAAATCACTTTAAACATGCTAATTTTAGCTCTAACACTGATGATCAACCTACAAATGTGAACTGACGTTCAAAAATAAAACATTTGAAAACGGACCATTCTCCACATTTCTGAAGCATGACATAATGGGGGGGGGCGTTATCTCTTTTGTCAAAAATCAGCCGTTTTTGCTTGAACATTAAATGCCTCCAAATGGTATTTAATTCACTTCCCGAGCCCCTGGAAGCATGAAAATCACTTTAAACATGCTAATTTTAGCTCTAACACTGATGATCCACCTACAAATGTGAACTGACGTTCAAAAATAAAACATTTGAAAACGGACCATTTTCCACATTTCTGAAGCATGACGTAATGGGGGGGTGTTATCTCTTTTGTCGAAAATCAGCCGTTTTTGCTTGAACATTAAATGCCTCCAAATGGTATTTAATTCACTTCCCGAGCCCCTGGAAGCATGAAAATCACTTTAAACATGCTAATTTTAGCTTTAACACTAATGATCCACCTACAAATGTGAACTGACGTTCAAAAATAAAACATTTGAAAACGGACCATCCTCCACATTTCTGAAGCATGACGTAATGGGGGGGTGTTATCTCTTTTGTCGAAAATCAGCCATTTTTGCTTGAACATTAAATGCCTCAAAATGGTATTTAATTAACTTCCCGGGGTGAAGAAACCCTTATTGAGAACTCAGAGTGAGTAAATTGGCCATTTTCATGCACTTTTAACCATTCCATAAATCTTGTGTTTAGGGCCCCTGGAAGCATGAACATCACTTTAAACATGCTAATTTTAGCTCTTAAACTGATGATCCACCTACAAATGTGAACTGACGTTCAAAAATAAAACATTTGAAAACGGACCATTATCCACATTTCTGAAGCATGACGTAATGGGGGGGGTGTTATCTCTTTTGTTAAAAATCACCTGTTTTTGCTTGAACATTAAATGTCTCTAAATAGTATTTAATTCACTTCCCGAGCCCCTGGAAGCATGAAAATCACTTTAAACATGCTAATTTTAGCTCTAACACTGATGTTCCACCTACAAATGTGAACTGACGTTCAAAAATAAAACATTTGAAAACGGACCATTTTCCACATTTCTGAAGCATGCCGTAATGGGGGGTGTTATCTCTTTTGTCGAAAATCAGCCGTTTTTGCTTGAACATTAAATGCCTTCAAATGGTATTTAATTCACTTCCCGAGCCCCTGGAAGCATGAAAATCACTTTAAACATGCTAATTTTACTCTAACACTGATGATCCACCTACAAATGTGAACTGACGTTCAAAAATAAAACATTTGAAAAGGGACCTTTTTCCACATTTCTGAAGCATGACGTAATGGGGGTTTGTTATCTCTTTTGTCGAAAATCAGCCTTTTTTGCTTGAACATTAAATGACTCCAAATAGTATTTCATTAACTTCCCGATCCCCTGGAAGCATGAAAATCACTTAAAACATGCCAATTTTAGCTCTAACACTGATGATCCACCTACAAATGTGAACTGACGTTTAAAAATAAAACATTTGAAAACGGACCATTTTCCACATTTCTGAAGCATGACATAATGGGGGGGTGTTATATCTTTTGTCGAAAATCAGCCGTTTTTGCTTGAACATTAAATGCCTCCAAATAGTATTTAATTCACTTCCCGAGCCCCTGGAAGCATGAAAATCACTTTAAACATGCTAATTTTAGCTCTAACACTGATGATCCACCTACAAATGTGAACGGACGTTCAAAAATAAAACATTTGAAAACTGACCATTCTCCACATTTCTGAAGCATGACGTAATGGGGGGGGTGTTATCTCTTTTGTCGAAAATCAGCCGTTTTTGCTTGAACATTAAATGCCTCCAAATGGTATTTAATTCACTTCCCGAGCCCCTGGAAGCATGAAAATCACATTAAACATGTTAATTTTAGCTCTAACACTGATGATCAACCTACAAATGTGAACTGACGTTCAAAAATAAAACATTTGAAAATGGACCATTCTCCACATTTCTGAAGCATGATGTAATGGGGGGGGTGTTATCTCTTTTGTCGAAAATCAGCCGTTTTTGCTTGAACATTAAATGCCTCCAAATGGTATTTAATTCACTTCCTGGGGTGAAGAAACCCTTTTTGAGAACTCAGAGTGAGTAAATTGGCCATTTTCATGCACTTTTAACCATTCCATAAATCTTGTGTTTAGGGCCCCTGGAAGCATGAAAATCACTTTAAACATGCTAATTTTAGCTCTAACACTGATGATCAACCTACAAATGTGAACTGACTTTCAAAAATAAAACATTTGAAAACGGACCATTCTCCACATTTCTGAAGCATGACGTAATGGGGGGGGTGTTATATCTTTTGTCGAAAATCAGCCGTTTTTGCTTGAACATTAAATGCCTCCAAATGGTATTTATTTAACTTCCCGGGTGAAGAAACCCTTTTTGAGAACTCAGAGTGAGTAAATTGGCCATTTTCATGCACTTTTAACCATTCCATAAATCTTGTGTTTAGGGCCCCTGGAAGCATGAAAATCACTTTAAACATGCTAATTTTACCTCTAACACTGATGATCAACCTACAAATGTGAACTGACGTTCAAAAATAAAACATTTGAAAACGGACCATTCTCCACATTTCTGAAGCATGACGTAATGGGGGGGGGTGTTATATCTTTTGTCGAAAATCAGCCATTTTTGCTTGAACATTAAATCTCCAAATGGTATTTAATTAACTTCCCGGGTGAAGAAACCCTTTTTGAGAACTCAGAGTGAGTAAATTGGCCATTTTCATGCACTTTTAACCATTCCATAAATCTTGTGTTTAGGGCCCCTGGAAGCATGAAAAACACTTTAAACATGCTAATTTTAGCTCTAACACTGATGATCCACCTACAAATGTGAACTGACGTTCAAAAATAAAACATTTGAAAATGGACCATGTTCCACATTTCTGAAGCATGACGTAATGGGGGGGGGGTGTTATCTCTTTTGTCAAAAATCACCTGTTTTTGCTTGAACATTAAATGCCTCCAAATAGTATTTAATTCACTTCCCGAGCCCCTGGAAGCATGAAAATCACTTTAAACATGCTAATTTTTGCTCTAACACTGATGATCCACCTACAAATGTGAACTGACGATCAAAATAAAACATTTGAAAACGGACCATTTTCCACATTTCTGAAGCATGACATAATGGGGGGGTGTTATCTCTTTTGTCGAAAATCAGCCGTTTTTGCTTGAACAATAAATGCCTCCAAATTGTATTTAATTCACTTCCAGAGCCCCTGGAAGCATGAAAATCACTTTAAACATGCTAATTTTAGCTCTAACACTGATGATCAACCTACAAATGTGAACTGACGTTCAAAAATAAAACATTTGAAAACGGACCATTCTCCACATTTCTGAAGCATGACGTAATGGGGGGGTGTTATCTCTTTTGTCAAAAATCAGCCGTTTTTGCTTGAACATTAAATGCCTCCAAATGGTATTTAATTCACTTCCCAAGCCCCTGGAAGCATGAAAATCACTTTAAACATGCTAATTTTAGCTCTAACACTGATGATCCACCTACAAATGTGAACTGACGTTCAAAAATAAAACATTTGAAAACGGACCATTTTCCACATTTCCGAAGCATGACGTAATGGGGGGGTGTTATCTCTTGTCGAAAATCAGCCGTTTTTGCTTGAACATTAAATGCCTCCAAATGGTATTTAATTAACTTCCCGGGGTGAAGAAACCCTTTTTGAGAACTCAGAGTGAGTAAATTGGCCATTTTCATGCACTTTTATCCATTCCATAAATCTTGTGTTTAGGGCCCCTGGAAGCATGAAAATCACTTTAAACATGCTAATTTTAGCTCTAAAACTGATGATCCACCTACAAATGTGAACTGACGTTCAAAAATAAAACATTTGAAAACGGACCATTTTCCACATTTCTGAAGCATGACGTAATGGGGGGGTGTTATCTCTTTTGTCGAAAATCAGCCGTTTTTGCTTGAACATTAAATGCCTCCAAATGGTATTTAATTCACTTCCCGAGCCCCTGGAAGCATGAAAATCACTTTAAACATGCTAATTTTAGCTCTAACACTGATAATCAACCTACAAATGTGAACTGACGTTCAAAAATAAAACATTTGAAAACGGACCATTTTCCACATTTCTGAAGCATGACATAATGGGGGGGGTGTTATCTCTTTTGTCTAAAATCAGCCGTTTTTGCTTGAACATTAAATGCCTCCAAATGGTATTTAATTAACTTCCCAAGCCCCTGGAAGCATGAAAATCACTTTAAACATGCTAATTTTAGCTCTAACACTGATGATCAACCTACAAATGTGAACTGACGTTCAAAAATAAAACATTTGAAAACGGACCATTTTCCACATTTCTGAAGCATGACGTAATGGGGGGGTGTTTTATCTCTTTTGTCAAAAATCAGCCGTTTTTGCTTGAACATTAAATGCCTCCAAATAGTATTTAATTCAGTTCCCGAGCCCATTGAAGCATGAAAATCACTTTAAACATGCTAATTTTAGCTCTAACACTGATGATCAACCTACAAATGTGAACTGACGTTCAAAAATAAAACATTTGAAAACGGACCATTTTCCACATTTCTGAAGCAGGACGTAATGGGGGGGTGTTATCTCTTTTGTCGAAAATCAGCCGTTTTTGCTTGAACATTAAATGCCTCCAAATGGTATTTAATTAACTTCCCGGGGTGAAGAAACCCTTTTTGAGAACTCAGAGTGAGTAAATTGGCCATTTTCATGCATTTTTAACCATTCCATAAATCTTGTGTTTAGAGCCCCTGGAAGCATGAAAATCACTTTAAACATGCTAATTTTAGCTCTAACACTGATGATCAACCTACAAATGTGAACTGACGTTCAAAAATAAAACTTTTGAAAACGGACCATTTTCCACATTTCTGAAGCATGACGTAATAGGGGGTGTTATCTCTTTTGCCCAAAATCTGCCGTTTTTGCTTGAACATTAAATGCCTCCAAATAGTATTTAATTCACTTCCCGAGCCCCTGGAAGCATGAAAATCACTTTAAACATGCTAATTTTAGCTCTAACACTGATGATCCACCTACAAATGTCAACTGACATTCAAAAATAAAACATTTGAAAACGGACCATTTTCCACATTTCTGAAGCATGACGTAATGGGGGGGTGTTATCTCTTTTGTCGAAAATCAGCCGTTTTTGCTTGAACATTAAATGCCTCCAAATGGTATTTAATTAACTTCCCGGGGTGAAGAAACCCTTTTTGAGAACTCAGAGTGAGTAAATTGGCCATTTTCATGCACTTTTAACCATTCCGTAAATCTTGTGTTTAGGGCCCCTGGAAGCATGAAAATCACTTTAAACATGCTAATTTTAGCTCTAACACTGATGATCCACCTACAAATGTGAACTGACGTTCAAAAAGAAAACATTTGAAAACGGACCATTTTCCACATTTCTGAAGCATGACGTAATGGGGGGGTGTTTTATCTCTTTTGTCAAAAATCAGCCGTTTTTGCTTGAACATTAAATGCCTCCAAATAGTATTTAATTCAGTTCCCGAGCCCATTGAAGCATGAAAATCACTTTAAACATGCTAATTTTAGCTCTAACACTGATGATCCACCTACAAATGTGAACTGACGTTCAAAAATAAAACATTTGAAAACGGACCATTTTCCACATTTCCGAAGCATGACGTAATGGGGGGGGTGTTATCTCTTTTGTCTAAAATCAGCCGTTTTTGCTTGAACATTAAATGCCTCCAAATGGTATTTGATTAACTTCCCAAGCCCCTGGAAGCATGAAAATCACTTTAAACATGCTAATTTTAGCTCTAACACTGATGATCAACCTACAAATGTGAACTGACGTTCAAAAATAAAACATTTGAAAACGGACCATTTTCCACATTTCTGAAGCATGACGTAATGGGGGGTGTTTTATCTCTTTTGTCAAAAATCAGCCGTTTTTGCTTGAACATTAAATGCCTCCAAATAGTATTTAATTCAGTTCCCGAGCGCATTGAAGCATGAAAATCACTTTAAACATGCTAATTTTAGCTCTAACACTGATGATCAACCTACAAATGTGAACTGACGTTCAAAAATAAAACATTTGAAAACGGACCATTTTCCACATTTCTGAAGCAGGACGTAATGGGGGGGTGTTATCTCTTTTGTCGAAAATCAGCCGTTTTTGCTTGAACATTAAATGCCTCCAAATGGTATTTAATTAACTTCCCGGGGTGAAGAAACCCTTTTTGAGAACTCAGAGTGAGTAAATTGGCCATTTTCATGCATTTTTAACCATTCCATAAATCTTGTGTTTAGAGCCCCTGGAAGCATGAAAATCACTTTAAACATGCTAATTTTAGCTCTAACACTGATGATCAACCTACAAATGTGAACTGACGTTCAAAAATAAAACTTTTGAAAACGGACCATTTTCCACATTTCTGAAGCATGACGTAATAGGGGGTGTTATCTCTTTTGTCGAAAATCAGCTGTTTTTGATTGAACATTAAATGCCTCCAAATAGTATTTCATTCACTTCCCGAGCCCCTGGAAGCATGAAAATCACTTTAAACATGCTAATTTTAGCTCTAACACTGATGATCCACCTACAAATGTGAACTGACCTTCAAAAATAAAACATTTGAAAACGGACCATTTTCCACATTTCTGAAGCATGACGTAATGGGGGGGTGTTATCTCTTTTGTCGAAAATCAGCCGTTTTTGCTTGAACATTAAATGCCTCCAAATGGTATTTAATTAACTTCCCGGGGTGAAGAAACCCTTTTTGAGAACTCAGAGTGAGTAAATTGGCCATTTTCATGCACTTTTAACCATTCCGTAAATCTTGTGTTTAGGGCCCCTGGAAGCATGAAAATCACTTTAAACATGCTAATTTTAGCTCTAACACTGATGATCCACCTACAAATGTGAACTGACGTTCAAAAAGAAAACATTTGAAAACGGACCATTTTCCACATTTCTGAAGCATGACGTAATGGGGGGGTGTTTTATCTCTTTTGTCAAAAATCAGCCGTTTTTGCTTGAACATTAAATGCCTCCAAATAGTATTTAATTCAGTTCCCGAGCCCATTGAAGCATGAAAATCACTTTAAACATGCTAATTTTAGCTCTAACACTGATGATCCACCTACAAATGTGAACTGACGTTCAAAAATAAAACATTTGAAAACGGACCATTTTCCACATTTCCGAAGCATGACGTAATGGGGGGGGTGTTATCTCTTTTGTCTAAAATCAGCCGTTTTTGCTTGAACATTAAATGCCTCCAAATGGTATTTGATTAACTTCCCAAGCCCCTGGAAGCATGAAAATCACTTTAAACATGCTAATTTTAGCTCTAACACTGATGATCAACCTACAAATGTGAACTGACGTTCAAAAATAAAACATTTGAAAACGGACCATTTTCCACATTTCTGAAGCATGACGTAATGGGGGGTGTTTTATCTCTTTTGTCAAAAATCAGCCGTTTTTGCTTGAACATTAAATGCCTCCAAATAGTATTTAATTCAGTTCCCGAGCCCATTGAAGCATGAAAATCACTTTAAACATGCTAATTTTAGCTCTAACACTGATGATCAACCTACAAATGTGAACTGACGTTCAAAAATAAAACATTTGAAAACGGACCATTTTCCACATTTCTGAAGCAGGACGTAATGGGGGGGTGTTATCTCTTTTGTCGAAAATCAGCCGTTTTTGCTTGAACATTAAATGCCTCCAAATGGTATTTAATTAACTTCCCGGGGTGAAGAAACCCTTTTTGAGAACTCAGAGTGAGTAAATTGGCCATTTTCATGCATTTTTAACCATTCCATAAATCTTGTGTTTAGAGCCCCTGGAAGCATGAAAATCACTTTAAACATGCTAATTTTAGCTCTAACACTGATGATCAACCTACAAATGTGAACTGACGTTCAAAAATAAAACTTTTGAAAACGGACCATTTTCCACATTTCTGAAGCATGACGTAATAGGGGGTGTTATCTCTTTTGCCCAAAATCTGCTGTTTTTGCTTGAACATTAAATGCCTCCAAATAGTATTTAATTCACTTCCCGAGCCCCTGGAAGCATGAAAATCACTTTAAACATGCTAATTTTAGCTCTAACACTGATGATCCACCTACAAATGTCAACTGACATTCAAAAATAAAACATTTGAAAACGGACCATTTTCCACATTTCTGAAGCATGACGTAATGGGGGGGTGTTATCTCTTTTGTCGAAAATCAGCCGTTTTTGCTTGAACATTAAATGCCTCCAAATGGTATTTAATTAACTTCCCGGGGTGAAGAAACCCTTTTTGAGAACTCAGAGTGAGTAAATTGGCCATTTTCATGCACTTTTAACCATTCCGTAAATCTTGTGTTTAGGGCCCCTGGAAGCATGAAAATCACTTTAAACATGCTAATTTTAGCTCTAACACTGATGATCCACCTACAAATGTGAACTGACGTTCAAAAAGAAAACATTTGAAAATGGACCATTTTCCACATTTCTGAAGCATGACGTAATGGGGGGGTGTTTTATCTCTTTTGTCAAAAATCAGCCGTTTTTGCTTGAACATTAAATGCCTCCAAATAGTATTTAATTCAGTTCCCGAGCCCATTGAAGCATGAAAATCACTTTAAACATGCTAATTTTAGCTCTAACACTGATGATCAACCTACAAATGTGAACTGACGTTCAAAAATAAAACATTTGAAAACGGACCATTTTCCACATTTCTGAAGCAGGACGTAATGGGGGGGTGTTATCTCTTTTGTCGAAAATCAGCCGTTTTTGCTTGAACATTAAATGCCTCCAAATGGTATTTAATTAACTTCCCGGGGTGAAGAAACCCTTTTTGAGAACTCAGAGTGAGTAAATTGGCCATTTTCATGCATTTTTAACCATTCCATAAATCTTGTGTTTAGAGCCCCTGGAAGAATGAAAATCACTTTAAACATGCTAATTTTAGCTCTAACACTGATGATCAACCTACAAATGTGAACTGACGTTCAAAAATAAAACTTTTGAAAACGGACCATTTTCCTCATTTCTGAAGCATGACGTAATAGGGGGTGTTATCTCTTTTGCCCAAAATCTGCCGTTTTTGCTTGAACATTAAATGCCTCCAAATAGTATTTAATTCACTTCCCGAGCCCCTGGAAGCATGAAAATCACTTTAAACATGCTAATTTTAGCTCTAACACTGATGATCCACCTACAAATGTCAACTGACATTCAAAAATAAAACATTTGAAAACGGACCATTCTCCACATTTCTGAAGCATGACGTAATGGGGGGGTGTTATCTCTTTTGTCGAAAATCAGCCGTTTTTGCTTGAACAATAAATGCCTTCAAATGGTATTTAATTCACTTCCCGAGCCCCTGGAAGCATGAAAATCACTTTAAACATGCTAATTTTAGCTCTAACACTGATGATCAGCCTACAGATGTGAACTGACGTTCAAAAATAAAACATTTGAAAACGGACCATTCTCCACATTTCTGAAGCATGACGTAATGGGGGGGTGTTATCTCTTTTGTCGAAAATCAGCAGTTTTTGCTTGAACATTAAATGCCTCCAAATTGTATTTAATTAACTTCCCGGGGTGAAGAAACCCTTTTTGAGAACTCAGAGTGAGTAAATTGGCCATTTTCATGCACTTTTATCCATTCCATAAATCTTGTGTTTAGGGCCCCTGGAAGCATGAAAATCACTTTAAACATGCTAATTTTAGCTCTAAAACTGATGCTCCACCTACAAATGTGAACTGACGTTCAAAAATAAAACATTTGAAAACAGACCATTTTCCATATTTCCGAAGCATGATGTAATGGGGGGGGGGGTGTTATCTCTTTTGTCGAAAATCAGCCGTTTTTGCTTGAACATTAAATGCCTCCAAATGGTATTTAATTCACTTCCCGAGCCCCTGGAAGCATGAAAATCACTTTAAACATGCTAATTTTAGCTCTAACACTGTTGATCAAACTACAAATGTGAACTGACGTTCAAAAATAAAACATTTGAAAACAGACCATTTTCCACATTTCTGAAGCATGACGTAATAGGGGGGTGTTATCTCTTTTGTCGAAAATCTGCCGTTTTTGCTTGAACATTAAATGCCTCCAAATGGTATTTAATTCACTTCCCGAGCCCCTGGAAGCATGAAAATCACTTTAAACATGCTAATTTTAGCTCTAACACTGATGATCCACCTACAAATGTGAACTGACGTTCAAAAACAAAACATTTGAAAACGGACCATTTTCCACATTTCTGAAGCATGACGTAATGGGGGGTGTTATCTCTTTTGTCGAAAATCAGCCGTTTTTGCTTGAACATTAAATGCCTCCAAATGGTATTTAATTCACTTCCTGAGCCCCTGGAAGCATGAAAATCACTTTACACATGCTAATTTTAGCTCTAACACTGATAATCCACCTACAAATGTGAACTGACGTTCAAAGATAAAACATTTGAAAACGGACCATTCTCCACATTTCTGAAGCATGACGTAATGGGGGGGTGTTATCTCTTTTGTCGAAAATCAGCCGTTTTTGCTTGAACATTGAATGCCTCCAAATGGTATTTAATTAACTTCCCGGGGTGAAGAAACCCTTCTTGAGAACTCAGAGTGAGTAAATTGGCCATTTTCATGCACTTTTAATCATTCCATAAATCTTGTGTTTAGGGCCCCTGGAAGCATGAAAATCACTTTAAACATGCTAATTTTAGCTCTAACACTGATGATCAACCTACAAATGTGAACTGACGTTCAAAAATAAAACTTTTGAAAACGGACCATTTTCCACATTTCTGAAGCATGACGTAATAGGGGGTGTTATCTCTTTTGTCGAAAATCAGCTGTTTTTGATTGAACATTAAATGCCTCCAAATAGTATTTCATTCACTTCCCGAGCCCCTGGAAGCATGAAAATCACTTTAAACATGCTAATTTTAGCTCTAACACTGATGATCCACCTACAAATGTGAACTGACCTTCAAAAATAAAACATTTGAAAACGGACCATTTTCCACATTTCTGAAGCATGACGTAATGGGGGGGTGTTATCTCTTTTGTCGAAAATCAGCCGTTTTTGCTTGAACATTAAATGCCTCCAAATGGTATTTAATTAACTTCCCGGGGTGAAGAAACCCTTTTTGAGAACTCAGAGTGAGTAAATTGGCCATTTTCATGCACTTTTAACCATTCCGTAAATCTTGTGTTTAGGGCCCCTGGAAGCATGAAAATCACTTTAAACATGCTAATTTTAGCTCTAACACTGATGATCCACCTACAAATGTGAACTGACGTTCAAAAAGAAAACATTTGAAAACGGACCATTTTCCACATTTCTGAAGCATGACGTAATGGGGGGGTGTTTTATCTCTTTTGTCAAAAATCAGCCGTTTTTGCTTGAACATTAAATGCCTCCAAATAGTATTTAATTCAGTTCCCGAGCCCATTGAAGCATGAAAATCACTTTAAACATGCTAATTTTAGCTCTAACACTGATGATCCACCTACAAATGTGAACTGACGTTCAAAAATAAAACATTTGAAAACGGACCATTTTCCACATTTCCGAAGCATGACGTAATGGGGGGGGTGTTATCTCTTTTGTCTAAAATCAGCCGTTTTTGCTTGAACATTAAATGCCTCCAAATGGTATTTGATTAACTTCCCAAGCCCCTGGAAGCATGAAAATCACTTTAAACATGCTAATTTTAGCTCTAACACTGATGATCAACCTACAAATGTGAACTGACGTTCAAAAATAAAACATTTGAAAACGGACCATTTTCCACATTTCTGAAGCATGACGTAATGGGGGGTGTTTTATCTCTTTTGTCAAAAATCAGCCGTTTTTGCTTGAACATTAAATGCCTCCAAATAGTATTTAATTCAGTTCCCGAGCCCATTGAAGCATGAAAATCACTTTAAACATGCTAATTTTAGCTCTAACACTGATGATCAACCTACAAATGTGAACTGACGTTCAAAAATAAAACATTTGAAAACGGACCATTTTCCACATTTCTGAAGCAGGACGTAATGGGGGGGTGTTATCTCTTTTGTCGAAAATCAGCCGTTTTTGCTTGAACATTAAATGCCTCCAAATGGTATTTAATTAACTTCCCGGGGTGAAGAAACCCTTTTTGAGAACTCAGAGTGAGTAAATTGGCCATTTTCATGCATTTTTAACCATTCCATAAATCTTGTGTTTAGAGCCCCTGGAAGCATGAAAATCACTTTAAACATGCTAATTTTAGCTCTAACACTGATGATCAACCTACAAATGTGAACTGACGTTCAAAAATAAAACTTTTGAAAACGGACCATTTTCCACATTTCTGAAGCATGACGTAATAGGGGGTGTTATCTCTTTTGCCCAAAATCTGCTGTTTTTGCTTGAACATTAAATGCCTCCAAATAGTATTTAATTCACTTCCCGAGCCCCTGGAAGCATGAAAATCACTTTAAACATGCTAATTTTAGCTCTAACACTGATGATCCACCTACAAATGTCAACTGACATTCAAAAATAAAACATTTGAAAACGGACCATTTTCCACATTTCTGAAGCATGACGTAATGGGGGGGTGTTATCTCTTTTGTCGAAAATCAGCCGTTTTTGCTTGAACATTAAATGCCTCCAAATGGTATTTAATTAACTTCCCGGGGTGAAGAAACCCTTTTTGAGAACTCAGAGTGAGTAAATTGGCCATTTTCATGCACTTTTAACCATTCCGTAAATCTTGTGTTTAGGGCCCCTGGAAGCATGAAAATCACTTTAAACATGCTAATTTTAGCTCTAACACTGATGATCCACCTACAAATGTGAACTGACGTTCAAAAAGAAAACATTTGAAAATGGACCATTTTCCACATTTCTGAAGCATGACGTAATGGGGGGGTGTTTTATCTCTTTTGTCAAAAATCAGCCGTTTTTGCTTGAACATTAAATGCCTCCAAATAGTATTTAATTCAGTTCCCGAGCCCATTGAAGCATGAAAATCACTTTAAACATGCTAATTTTAGCTCTAACACTGATGATCAACCTACAAATGTGAACTGACGTTCAAAAATAAAACATTTGAAAACGGACCATTTTCCACATTTCTGAAGCAGGACGTAATGGGGGGGTGTTATCTCTTTTGTCGAAAATCAGCCGTTTTTGCTTGAACATTAAATGCCTCCAAATGGTATTTAATTAACTTCCCGGGGTGAAGAAACCCTTTTTGAGAACTCAGAGTGAGTAAATTGGCCATTTTCATGCATTTTTAACCATTCCATAAATCTTGTGTTTAGAGCCCCTGGAAGAATGAAAATCACTTTAAACATGCTAATTTTAGCTCTAACACTGATGATCAACCTACAAATGTGAACTGACGTTCAAAAATAAAACTTTTGAAAACGGACCATTTTCCTCATTTCTGAAGCATGACGTAATAGGGGGTGTTATCTCTTTTGCCCAAAATCTGCCGTTTTTGCTTGAACATTAAATGCCTCCAAATAGTATTTAATTCACTTCCCGAGCCCCTGGAAGCATGAAAATCACTTTAAACATGCTAATTTTAGCTCTAACACTGATGATCCACCTACAAATGTCAACTGACATTCAAAAATAAAACATTTGAAAACGGACCATTCTCCACATTTCTGAAGCATGACGTAATGGGGGGGTGTTATCTCTTTTGTCGAAAATCAGCCGTTTTTGCTTGAACAATAAATGCCTTCAAATGGTATTTAATTCACTTCCCGAGCCCCTGGAAGCATGAAAATCACTTTAAACATGCTAATTTTAGCTCTAACACTGATGATCAGCCTACAGATGTGAACTGACGTTCAAAAATAAAACATTTGAAAACGGACCATTCTCCACATTTCTGAAGCATGACGTAATGGGGGGGTGTTATCTCTTTTGTCGAAAATCAGCAGTTTTTGCTTGAACATTAAATGCCTCCAAATTGTATTTAATTAACTTCCCGGGGTGAAGAAACCCTTTTTGAGAACTCAGAGTGAGTAAATTGGCCATTTTCATGCACTTTTATCCATTCCATAAATCTTGTGTTTAGGGCCCCTGGAAGCATGAAAATCACTTTAAACATGCTAATTTTAGCTCTAAAACTGATGCTCCACCTACAAATGTGAACTGACGTTCAAAAATAAAACATTTGAAAACAGACCATTTTCCATATTTCCGAAGCATGATGTAATGGGGGGGGGGGTGTTATCTCTTTTGTCGAAAATCAGCCGTTTTTGCTTGAACATTAAATGCCTCCAAATGGTATTTAATTCACTTCCCGAGCCCCTGGAAGCATGAAAATCACTTTAAACATGCTAATTTTAGCTCTAACACTGTTGATCAAACTACAAATGTGAACTGACGTTCAAAAATAAAACATTTGAAAACAGACCATTTTCCACATTTCTGAAGCATGACGTAATAGGGGGGTGTTATCTCTTTTGTCGAAAATCTGCCGTTTTTGCTTGAACATTAAATGCCTCCAAATGGTATTTAATTCACTTCCCGAGCCCCTGGAAGCATGAAAATCACTTTAAACATGCTAATTTTAGCTCTAACACTGATGATCCACCTACAAATGTGAACTGACGTTCAAAAACAAAACATTTGAAAACGGACCATTTTCCACATTTCTGAAGCATGACGTAATGGGGGGTGTTATCTCTTTTGTCGAAAATCAGCCGTTTTTGCTTGAACATTAAATGCCTCCAAATGGTATTTAATTCACTTCCTGAGCCCCTGGAAGCATGAAAATCACTTTACACATGCTAATTTTAGCTCTAACACTGATAATCCACCTACAAATGTGAACTGACGTTCAAAGATAAAACATTTGAAAACGGACCATTCTCCACATTTCTGAAGCATGACGTAATGGGGGGGTGTTATCTCTTTTGTCGAAAATCAGCCGTTTTTGCTTGAACATTGAATGCCTCCAAATGGTATTTAATTAACTTCCCGGGGTGAAGAAACCCTTCTTGAGAACTCAGAGTGAGTAAATTGGCCATTTTCATGCACTTTTAATCATTCCATAAATCTTGTGTTTAGGGCCCCTGGAAGCATGAAAATCACTTTAAACATGCTAATTTTAGCTCTAACACTGATGATCAACCTACAAATGTGAACTGACGTTCAAAAATAAAACATTTGAAAACGGACCATTCTCCACATTTCTGAAGCATGACATAATGGGGGGGGGGTGTTATCTCTTTTGTCAAAAATCAGCCGTTTTTGCTTGAACATTAAATGCCTCCAAATGGTATTTAATTCACTTCCCGAGCCCCTGGAAGCATGAAAATCACTTTAAACATGCAAATTTTAGCTCTAACACTGATGATCCACCTACAAATGTGAACTGACGTTCAAAAATAAAACATTTGAAAACGGACCATTTTCCACATTTCTGAAGCATGACGTAATGGGGGGGTGTTATCTCTTTTGTCGAAAATCAGCCGTTTTTGCTTGAACATTAAATGCCTCCAAATGGTATTTAATTCACTTCCCGAGCCCCTGGAAGCATGAAAATCACTTTAAACATGCTAATTTTAGCTTTAACACTAATGATCCACCTACAAATGTGAACTGACGTTCAAAAATAAAATATTTGAAAACGGACCATCCTCCACATTTCTGAAGCATGACATAATGGGGGGGTGTTATCTCTTTTGTCGAAAATCAGCCATTTTTGCTTGAACATTAAATGCCTCAAAATGGTATTTAATTAACTTCCCGGGGTGAAGAAACCCTTATTGAGAACTCAGAGTGAGTAAATTGGCCATTTTCATGCACTTTTAACCATTCCATAAATCTTGTGTTTAGGGCCCCTGGAAGCATGAAAATCACTTTAAACATGCTAATTTTAGCTCTTAAACTGATGATCCACCTACAAATGTGAACTGACGTTCAAAAATAAAACATTTGAAAACGGACCATTATCCACATTTCTGAAGCATGACGTAATGGGGGGGTGTTATCTCTTTTGTTAAAAATCACCTGTTTTTGCTTGAACATTAAATGTCTCCAAATAGTATTTAATTCACTTCCCGAGCCCCTGGAAGCATGAAAATCACTTTAAACATGCTAATTTTAGCTCTAACACTGATGATCCACCTACAAATGTGAACTGACGTTCAAAAATAAAACATTTGAAAACGGACCATGTTCCACATTTCTGAAGCATGACGTAATGGGGGGGTGTTATCTCTTTTGTCAAAAATCACCTGTTTTTGCTTGAACATTAAATGCCTCCAAATGGTATTTAATTCACTTCCCGAGCCCCTGGAAGCATGAAAATCACTTTAAACATGCTAATTTTTGCTCTAACACTGATGATCCACCTACAAATGTGAACTGACGATCAAAATAAAACATTTGAAAACGGACCATTTTCCACATTTCTGAAGCATGACATAATGGGGGGGTGTTATCTCTTTTGTCGAAAATCAGCCGTTTTTGCTTGAACAATAAATGCCTCCAAATTGTATTTAATTCACTTCCAGAGCCCCTGGAAGCATGAAAATCACTTTAAACATGCTAATTTTAGCTCTAACACTGATGATCAACCTACAAATGTGAACTGACGTTCAAAAATAAAACATTTGAAAACGGACCATTCTCCACATTTCTGAAGCATGACGTAATGGGGGGGTGTTATCTCTTTTGTCAAAAATCAGCCGTTTTTGCTTGAACATTAAATGCCTCCAAATGGTATTTAATTCACTTCCCAAGCCCCTGGAAGCATGAAAATCACTTTAAACATGCTAATTTTAGCTCTAACACTGATGATCCACCTACAAATGTGAACTGACGTTCAAAAATAAAACATTTGAAAACGGACCATTTTCCACATTTCCGAAGCATGACGTAATGGGGGGGTGTTATCTCTTGTCGAAAATCAGCCGTTTTTGCTTGAACATTAAATGCCTCCAAATGGTATTTAATTAACTTCCCGGGGTGAAGAAACCCTTTTTGAGAACTCAGAGTGAGTAAATTGGCCATTTTCATGCACTTTTATCCATTCCATAAATCTTGTGTTTAGGGCCCCTGGAAGCATGAAAATCACTTTAAACATGCTAATTTTAGCTCTAAAACTGATGATCCACCTACAAATGTGAACTGACGTTCAAAAATAATACATTTGAAAACGGACCATTTTCCACATTTCTGAAGCATGACGTAATGGGGGGGTGTTATCTCTTTTGTCGAAAATCAGCCGTTTTTGCTTGAACATTAAATGCCTCCAAATGGTATTTAATTCACTTCCCGAGCCCCTGGAAGCATGAAAATCACTTTAAACATGCTAATTTTAGCTCTAACACTGATAATCAACCTACAAATGTGAACTGACGTTCAAAAATAAAACATTTGAAAACGGACCATTTTCCACATTTCTGAAGCATGACATAATGGGGGGGGTGTTATCTCTTTTGTCTAAAATCAGCCGTTTTTGCTTGAACATTAAATGCCTCCAAATGGTATTTAATTAACTTCCCAAGCCCCTGGAAGCATGAAAATCACTTTAAACATGCTAATTTTAGCTCTAACACTGATGATCAACCTACAAATGTGAACTGACGTTCAAAAATAAAACATTTGAAAACGGACCATTTTCCACATTTCTGAAGCATGACGTAATGGGGGGGTGTTTTATCTCTTTTGTCAAAAATCAGCCGTTTTTGCTTGAACATTAAATGCCTCCAAATAGTATTTAATTCAGTTCCCGAGCCCATTGAAGCATGAAAATCACTTTAAACATGCTAATTTTAGCTCTAACACTGATGATCAACCTACAAATGTGAACTGACGTTCAAAAATAAAACATTTGAAAACGGACCATTTTCCACATTTCTGAAGCAGGACATAATGGGGGGGTGTTATCTCTTTTGTCGAAAATCAGCCGTTTTTGCTTGAACATTAAATGCCTCCAAATGGTATTTAATTAACTTCCCGGGGTGAAGAAACCCTTTTTGAGAACTCAGAAAGAGTAAATTGGCCATTTTCATGCATTTTTAACCATTCCATAAATCTTGTGTTTAGAGCCCCTGGAAGCATGAAAATCACTTTAAACATGCTAATTTTAGCTCTAACACTGATGATCAACCTACAAATGTGAACTGACGTTCAAAAATAAAACTTTTGAAAACGGACCATTTTCCACATTTCTGAAGCATGACGTAATAGGGGGTGTTATCTCTTTTGCCCAAAATCTGCCGTTTTTGCTTGAACATTAAATGCCTCCAAATAGTATTTAATTCACTTCCCGAGCCCCTGGAAGCATGAAAATCACTTTAAACATGCTAATTTTAGCTCTAACACTGATGATCCACCTACAAATGTCAACTGACATTCAAAAATAAAACATTTGAAAACGGACCATTTTCCACATTTCTGAAGCATGACGTAATGGGGGGGTGTTATCTCTTTTGTCGAAAATCAGCCGTTTTTGCTTGAACATTAAATGCCTCCAAATGGTATTTAATTAACTTCCCGGGGTGAAGAAACCCTTTTTGAGAACTCAGAGTGAGTAAATTGGCCATTTTCATGCACTTTTAACCATTCCGTAAATCTTGTGTTTAGGGCCCCTGGAAGCATGAAAATCACTTTAAACATGCTAATTTTAGCTCTAACACTGATGATCAACCTACAAATGTGAACTGACGTTCAAAAATAAAACATTTGAAAACGGACCATTTTCCACATTTCTGAAGCATGACGTAATGGGGGGGTGTTATCTCTTTTGTCGAAAATCAGCCGTTTTTGCTTGAACATTAAATGCCTCCAAATGGTATTTAATTAACTTCCCGGGGTAAAGAAACCCTTTTTGAGAACTCAGAGTGAGTAAATTGGCCATTTTCATGCATTTTTAACCATTCCATAAATCTTGTGTTTAGAGCCCCTGGAAGCATGAAAATCACTTTAAACATGCTAATTTTAGCTCTAACACTGATGATCAACCTACAAATGTGAACTGACGTTCAAAAATAAAACTTTTGAAAACGGACCATTTTCCACATTTCTGAAGCATGACGTAATAGGGGGTGTTATCTCTTTTGTCCAAAATCTGCCGTTTTTGCTTGAACATTAAATGCCTCCAAATAGTATTTAATTCACTTCCCGAGCCCCTGGAAGCATGAAAATCACTTTAAACATGCTAATTTTAGCTCTAACACTGATGATCCACCTACAAATGTCAACTGACGTTCAAAAATAAAACATTTGAAAACGGACCATTTTCCACATTTCTGAAGCATGACGTAATGGGGGGGGTGTTATCTCTTTTGTCGAAAATCAGCCGTTTTTGCTTGAACATTAAATGCCTCCAAATGGTATTTAATTAACTTCCCGGGGTGAAGAAACCCTTTTTGAGAACTCAGAGTGAGTAAATTGGCCATTTTCATGCACTTTTAACCATTTCGTAAATCTTGTGTTTAGGGCCCTTGGAAGCATGAAAATCACTTTAAACATGCTAATTTTAGCTCTAACACTGATGATCAACCTACAAATGTGAACTGACGTTAAAAAATAAAACATTTGAAAACGGACCATTTTCCACATTTCTGAAGCATGACGTAATGGGGGGGTGTTATCTCTTTTGTCAAAAATCAGCCGTTTTTGCTTGAACATTAAATGCCTCAAAATAGTATTTAATTCACTTCCCGAGCCCCTGGAAGCATGAAAATCACTTTAAACATGGTAATTTTAGCTCTAACACTGATAATCCACCTACAAATGTGAACTGACGTTCAAAGATAAAACATTTGAAAACGGAGCATTCTCCACATTTCTGAAGCATGACATAATGGGGGGGTGTTATCTCTTTTGTCGAAAATCAGCCGTTTTTGCTTGAACATTGAATGCCTCCAAATGGTATTTAATTAACTTCCCGGGGTGAAGAAACCCTTCTTGAGAACTCAGAGTGAGTAAATTGGCCATTTTCATGCACTTTTAATCATTCCATAAATCTTGTGTTTAGGGCCCCTGGAAGCATGAAAATCACTTTAAACATGCTAATTTTAGCTCTAATACTGATGATCAACCTACAAATGTGAACTGACGTTCAAAAATAAAACATTTGAAAACGGACCATTTTCCACATTTCTGAAGCATGACGTACTGGGGGGTGTTATCTCTTTTGTCGAAAATCAGCCGTTTTTGCTTGAACATTAAATGCCTCCAAATGGTATTTAATTAACTTCCCGGGGTGAAGAAACCCTTTTTGAGAACTCAGAGTGAGTAAATTGGCCATTTTCATGCACTTTTAACCATTCCATAAATCTTGTGTTTAGGGCCCCTGGAAGCGTGAAAATCATTTTAAACATGCTTATTTTAGCTCTAACACTGATGATCAACCTACAAATGTGAACTGACGTTCAAAAATAAAACATTTGAAAACGGACCATTTTCCACATTTCTGAAGCATGACATAATGGGGGGGTGTTATCTCTTTTGTCTAAAATCAGCCGTTTTTGCTTGAACATTAAATGCCTCCAAATGGTATTTAATTAACTTCCCAAGCCCCTGGAAGCATGAAAATCACTTTAAACATGCTAATTTTAGCTCTAACACTGATGATCCACCTACAAATGTGAACTGACGTTCAAAAATAAAACATTTGAAAACGGAACATTCTCCACATGTCTGAAGCATGACATAATGGGGGGGTGTTATCTCTTTTGTCGAAAATCAGCCGTTTTTGCTTGAACATTAAATGCCTCCAAATGGTATTTAATTAACTTCCCGGGGTGAAGAAACCCTTTTTGAGAACTCAGAGTGAGAAAATTGGCCATTTTCATGCACTTTTAACCATTCCATAAATCTTGTGTTTAGGGCCCCTGGAAGCATGAACATCACTTTAAACATGCTAATTTTAGCTCTAACACTGATGATCAACCTACAAATGTGAACTGACGTTCAAAAATAAAACATTTGAAAACGGACCATTTTCCACATTTCTGAAGCATGACGTAATGGGGGGGTGTTATCTCTTTTGTCGAAAATCAGCCGTTTTTGCTTGAACATTAAATGCCTCCAAATGGTATTTAATTCACTTCCCGAGCCCCTGGAAGCATGAAAATCACTTTAAACATGCTAATTTTAGCTCTAACACTGATGATCAACCTACAAATGTGAACTGACGTTCAAAAATAAAACATTTGAAAACGGACCATTTTCCACATTTCTGAAGCATGACATAATGGGGGGGTGTTATCTCTTTTGTCTAAAATCAGCCGTTTTTGCTTGAACATTAAATGCCTCCAAATGGTATTTAATTAACTTCCCAAGCCCCTGGAAGCATGAAAATCACTTTAAACATGCTAATTTTAGCTCTAACACTGATGATCAACCTACAAATGTGAACTGACGTTCAAAAATAAAACATTTGAAAACGGACCATTTTCCACATTTCTGAAGCATGACGTAACGGGGGGGTGTTTTATCTCTTTTGTCAAAAATCAGCCGTTTTTGCTTGAACATTAAATGCCTCCAAATAGTATTTAATTCAGTTCCCGAGCCCATTGAAGCATGAAAATCACTTTAAACATGCTAATTTTAGCTCTAACACTGATGATCAACCTACAAATGTGAACTGACGTTCGAAAATAAAACATTTGAAAACGGACCATTTTCCACATTTCTGAAGCAGGACGTAATGGGGGGGTGTTATCTCTTTTGTCGAAAATCAGCCGTTTTTGCTTGAACATTAAATGCCTCCAAATGGTATTTAATTAACTTCCCGGGGTGAAGAAACCCTTTTTGAGAACTCAGAGTGAGTAAATTGGCCATTTTCATGCACTTTTAACCATTCCATAAATCTTGTGTTTAGGGCCCTTGGAAGCATGAAAATCACTTTAAACATGCTAATTTTAGCTCTAACACTGATGATCAACCTACAAATGTGAACTGACGTTCAAAAATAAAACATTTGAAAACGGACCATTTTCCACATTTCTGAAGCATGACGTACTGGGGGGTGTTATCTCTTTTGTCGAAAATCAGCCGTTTTTGCTTGAACATTAAATGCCTCAAAATAGTATTTAATTCACTTCCCGAGCCCCTGGAAGCATGAAAATCACTTTAAACATGGTAATTTTAGCTCTAACACTGATAATCCACCTACAAATGTGAACTGACGTTCAAAAATAAAACATTTGAAAACGGACCATTCTCCACATTTCTGAAGCATGACGTAATGGGGGGGGTGTTATATCTTTTGTCGAAAATCAGCCATTTTTGCTTGAACATTAAATCTCCAAATGGTATTTAATTAACTTCCCGGGTGAAGAAACCCTTTTTGAGAACTCAGAGTGAGTAAATTGGCCATTTTCATGCACTTTTAACCATTCCATAAATCCTGTGTTTAGGGCCCCTGGAAGCATGAAAAACACTTTAAACATGCTAATTTTAGCTCTAACACTGATGATCCACCTACAAATGTGAACTGACGTTCAAAAATAAAACATTTGAAAACGGACCATGTTCCACATTTCTGAAGCATGACGTAATGGGGGGGTGTTATCTCTTTTGTCAAAAATCACCTGTTTTTGCTTGAACATTAAATGCCTCCAAATAGTATTTAATTCACTTCCCGAGCCCCTGGAAGCATGAAAATCACTTTAAACATGCTAATTTTTGCTCTAACACTGATGATCCACCTACAAATGTGAACTGACGATCAAAATAAAACATTTGAAAACGGACCATTTTCCACATTTCTGAAGCATGACATAATGGGGGGGTGTTATCTCTTTTGTCGAAAATCAGCCGTTTTTGCTTGAACAATAAATGCCTCCAAATTGTATTTAATTCACTTCCAGAGCCCCTGGAAGCATGAAAATCACTTTAAACATGCTAATTTTAGCTCTAACACTGATGATCAACCTACAAATGTGAACTGACGTTCAAAAATAAAACATTTGAAAACGGACAATTCTCCACATTTCTGAAGCATGACGTAATGGGGGGGTGTTATCTCTTTTGTCAAAAATCAGCCGTTTTTGCTTGAACATTAAATGCCTCCAAATGGTATTTAATTCACTTCCCAAGCCCCTGGAAGCATGAAAATCACTTTAAACATGCTAATTTTAGCTCTAACACTGATGATCCACCTACAAATGTGAACTGACGTTCAAAAATAAAACATTTGAAAACGGACCATTTTCCACATTTCCGAAGCATGACGTATTGGGGGGGTGTTATCCCTTGTCGAAAATCAGCCGTTTTTGCTTGAACATTAAATGCCTCCAAATGGTATTTAATTAACTTCCCGGGGTGAAGAAACCCTTTTTGAGAACTCAGAGTGAGTAAATTGGCCACTTTCATGCACTTTTATCCATTCCATAAATCTTGTGTTTAGGGCCCCTGGAAGCATGAAAATCACTTTAACCATGCTAATTTTAGCTCTAAAACTGATGATCCACCTACAAATGTGAACTGACGTTCAAAAATAAAACATTTGAAAACGGACCATTTTCCACATTTCTGAAGCATGACGTAATGGGGGGGTGTTATCTCTTTTGTCGAAAATCAGCCGTTTTTGCTTGAACATTAAATGCCTCCAAATGGTATTTAATTCACTTCCCGAGCCCCTGGAAGCATGAAAATCACTTTAAACATGCTAATTTTAGCTCTAACACTGATAATCAACCTACAAATGTGAACTGACGTTCAAAAATAAAACATTTGAAAACGGACCATTTTCCACATTTCTGAAGCATGACATAATGGGGGGGGTGTTATCTCTTTTGTCTAAAATCAGCCGTTTTTGCTTGAACATTAAATGCCTCCAAATGGTATTTAATTAACTTCCCAAGCCCCTGGAAGCATGAAAATCACTTTAAACATGCTAATTTTAGCTCTAACACTGATGATCAACCTACAAATGTGAACTGACGTTCAAAAAGAAAACATTTGAAAACGGACCATTTTCCACATTTCTGAAGCATGACGTAATGGGGGGGTGTTTTATCTCTTTTGTCAAAAATCAGCCGTTTTTGCTTGAACATTAAATGCCTCCAAATAGTATTTAATTCAGTTCCCGAGCCCATTGAAGCATGAAAATCACTTTAAACATGCTAATTTTAGCTCTAACACTGATGATCAACCTACAAATGTGAACTGACGTTCAAAAATAAAACATTTGAAAACGGACCATTTTCCACATTTCTGAAGCATGACGTAATGGGGGGGTATTATCTCTTTTGTCGAAAATCAGCCGTCTTCGCTTGAACATTAAATGCCTCCAAATGGTATTTAATTAACTTCCCGGGGTAAAGAAACCCTTTTTGAGAACTCAGAGTGAGTAAATTGGCCATTTTCATGCATTTTTAACCATTCCATAAATCTTGTGTTTAGAGCCCCTGGAAGCATGAAAATCACTTTAAACATGCTAATTTTAGCTCTAACACTGATGATCAACCTACAAATGTGAACTGACGTTCAAAAATAAAACTTTTGAAAACGGACCATTTTCCACATTTCTGAAGCATGACGTAATAGGGGGTGTTATCTCTTTTGTCCAAAATCTGCCGTTTTTGCTTGAACATTAAATGCCTCCAAATAGTACTTAATTCACTTCCCGAGCCCCTGGAAGCATGAAAATCACTTTAAACATGCTAATTTTAGCTCTAACACTGATGATCCACCTACAAATGTCAACTGACGTTCAAAAATAAAACATTTGAAAACGGACCATTTTCCACATTTCTGAAGCATGACGTAATGGGGGGGGTGTTATCTCTTTTGTCGAAAATCAGCCGTTTTTGCTTGAACATTAAATGCCTCCAAATGGTATTTAATTAACTTCCCGGGGTGAAGAAACCCTTTTTGAGAACTCAGAGTGAGTAAATTGGCCATTTTCATGCACTTTTAACCATTCCGTAAATCTTGTGTTTAGGGCCCCTGGAAGCATGAAAATCACTTTAAACATGCTAATTTTAGCTCTAACACTGATGATCAACCTACAAATGTGAACTGACGTTCAAAAATAAAACATTTGAAAACGGACCATTTTCCACATTTCTGAAGCATGACGTAATGGGGGGGTGTTATCTCTTTTGTCGAAAATCAGCCGTTTTTGCTTGAACATTAAATGCCTCCAAATTGTATTTAATTAACTTCCCGGGGTGAAGAAACCCTTTTTGAGAACTCAGAGTGAGTACATTGGCCATTTTCATGCACTTTTAACCATTCCATAAATCTTGTGTTTAGGGCCCTTGGAAGCATGAAAATCACTTTAAACATGCTAATTTTAGCTCTAACACTGATGATCAACCTACAAATGTGAACTGACGTTCAAAAATAAAACATTTGAAAACGGACCATTTTCCACATTTCTGAAGCATGACGTACTGGGGGGTGTTATCTCTTTTGTCGAAAATCAGCCGTTTTTGCTTGAACATTAAATGCCTCAAAATAGTATTTAATTCACTTCCCGAGCCCCTGGAAGCATGAAAATCACTTTAAACATGGTAATTTTAGCTCTAACACTGATAATCCACCTACAAATGTGAACTGACGTTCAAAGATAAAACATTTGAAAACGGAGCATTCTCCACATTTCTGAAGCATGACGTAATGGGGGGGTGTTATCTCTTTTGTCGAAAATCAGCCGTTTTTGCTTGAACATTAAATGCCTCCAAATGGTATTTAATTAACTTCCCGGGGTGAAGAAACCCTTTTTGAGAACTCAGAGTGAGTAAATTGGCCATTTTCATGCACTTTTAACCATTCCATAAATCTTGTGTTTAGGGCCCCTGGAAGCGTGAAAATCATTTTAAACATGCTTATTTTAGCTCTAACACTGATGATCAACCTACAAATGTGAACTGACGTTCAAAAATAAAACATTTGAAAACGGACCATTTTCCACATTTCTGAAGCATGACGTACTGGGGGGTGTTATCTCTTTTGTCGAAAATCAGCCGTTTTTGCTTGAACATTAAATGCCTCCAAATGGTATTTAATTAACTTCCCGGGGTGAAGAAACCCTTTTTGAGAACTCAGAGTGAGTAAATTGGCCATTTTCATGCACTTTTAACCATTCCATAAATCTTGTGTTTAGGGCCCCTGGAAGCGTGAAAATCATTTTAAACATGCTTATTTTAGCTCTAACACTGATGATCAACCTACAAATGTGAACTGACGTTCAAAAATAAAACATTTGAAAACGGACCATTTTCCACATTTCTGAAGCATGACATAATGGGGGGGTGTTATCTCTTTTGTCTAAAATCAGCCGTTTTTGCTTGAACATTAAATGCCTCCAAATGGTATTTAATTAACTTCCCAAGCCCCTGGAAGCATGAAAATCACTTTAAACATGCTAATTTTAGCTCTAACACTGATGATCCACCTACAAATGTGAACTGACGTTCAAAAATAAAACATTTGAAAACGGAACATTCTCCACATGTCTGGAGCATGACATAATGGGGGGGTGTTATCTCTTTTGTCGAAAATCAGCCGTTTTTGCTTGAACATTAAATGCCTCCAAATGGTATTTAATTAACTTCCCGGGGTGAAGAAACCCTTTTTGAGAACTCAGAGTGAGAAAATTGGCCATTTTCATGCACTTTTAACCATTCCATAAATCTTGTGTTTAGGGCCCCTGGAAGCATGAACATCACTTTAAACATGCTAATTTTAGCTCTAACACTGATGATCAACCTACAAATGTGAACTGACGTTCAAAAATAAAACATTTGAAAACGGACCATTTTCCACATTTCTGAAGCATGACGTAATGGGGGGGTGTTATCTCTTTTGTCGAAAATCAGCCGTTTTTGCTTGAACATTAAATGCCTCCAAATGGTATTTAATTCACTTCCCGAGCCCCTGGAAGCATGAAAATCACTTTAAACATGCTAATTTTAGCTCTAACACTGATGATCAACCTACAAATGTGAACTGACGTTCAAAAATAAAACATTTGAAAACGGACCATTTTCCACATTTCTGAAGCATGACATAATGGGGGGGTGTTATCTCTTTTGTCTAAAATCAGCCGTTTTTGCTTGAACATTAAATGCCTCCAAATGGTATTTAATTAACTTCCCAAGCCCCTGGAAGCATGAAAATCACTTTAAACATGCTAATTTTAGCTCTAACACTGATGATCAACCTACAAATGTGAACTGACGTTCAAAAATAAAACATTTGAAAACGGACCATTTTCCACATTTCTGAAGCATGACGTAATGGGGGGGTGTTTTATCTCTTTTGTCAAAAATCAGCCGTTTTTGCTTGAACATTAAATGCCTCCAAATAGTATTTAATTCAGTTCCCGAGCCCATTGAAGCATGAAAATCACTTTAAACATGCTAATTTTAGCTCTAACACTGATGATCAACCTACAAATGTGAACTGACGTTCGAAAATAAAACATTTGAAAACGGACCATTTTCCACATTTCTGAAGCAGGACGTAATGGGGGGGTGTTATCTCTTTTGTCGAAAATCAGCCGTTTTTGCTTGAACATTAAATGCCTCCAAATGGTATTTAATTAACTTCCCGGGGTGAAGAAACCCTTTTTGAGAACTCAGAGTGAGTAAATTGGCCATTTTCATGCACTTTTAATCATTCCATAAATCTTGTGTTTAGGGCCCCTGGAAGCATGAAAATCACTTTAAACATGCTAATTTTAGCTCTAACACTGATGATCCACCTACAAATGTGAACTGACGTTCAAAAATAAAACATTTGAAAACGGACCATGTTCCACATTTCTGAAGCATGACGTAATGGGGGGGTGTTATCTCTTTTGTTAAATATCACCTGTTTTTGCTTGAACATTAAATGTCTCCAAATAGTATTTAATTCACTTCCCGAGCCCCTGGAAGCATGAAAATCACTTTAAACATGCTAATTTTAGCTCTAACACTGATGTTCCACCTACAAATGTGAACTGACGTTCAAAAATAAAACATTTGAAAACGGACCATTTTCCACATTTCTGAAGCATGCCGTAATGGGGGGTGTTATCTCTTTTGTCGAAAATCAGCCGTTTTTGCTTGAACATTAAATGCCTTCAAATGGTATTTAATTCACTTCCCGAGCCCCTGGAAGCATGAAAATCACTTTAAACATGCTAATTTTACTCTAACACTGATGATCCACCTACAAATGTGAACTGACGTTCAAAAATAAAACATTTGAAAAGGGACCTTTTTCCACATTTCTGAAGCATGACGTAATGGGGGTTTGTTATCTCTTTTGTCGAAAATCAGCCTTTTTTGCTTGAACATTAAATGACTCCAAATAGTATTTCATTAACTTCCCGATCCCCTGGAAGCATGAAAATCACTTAAAACATGCCAATTTTAGCTCTAACACTGATGATCCACCTACAAATGTGAACTGACGTTTAAAAATAAAACATTTGAAAACGGACCATTTTCCACATTTCTGAAGCATGACATAATGGGGGGGTGTTATATCTTTTGTCGAAAATCAGCCGTTTTTGCTTGAACATTAAATGCCTCCAAATAGTATTTAATTCACTTCCCGAGCCCCTGGAAGCATGAAAATCACTTTAAACATGCTAATTTTAGCTCTAACACTGATGATCCACCTACAAATGTGAACGGACGTTCAAAAATAAAACATTTGAAAACTGACCATTCTCCACATTTCTGAAGCATGACGTAATGGGGGGGGTGTTATCTCTTTTGTCGAAAATCAGCCGTTTTTGTTTGAACATTAAATGCCTCCAAATGGTATTTAATTCACTTCCCGAGCCCCTGGAAGCATGAAAATCACATTAAACATGTTAATTTTAGCTCTAACACTGATGATCAACCTACAAATGTGAACTGACGTTCAAAAATAAAACATTTGAAAACGGACCATTCTCCACATTTCTGAAGCATGATGTAATGGGGGGGTGTTATCTCTTTTGTCGAAAATCAGCCGTTTTTGCTTGAACATTAAATGCCTCCAAATGGTATTTAATTCACTTCCTGGGGTGAAGAAACCCTTTTTGAGAACTCAGAGTGAGTAAATTGGCCATTTTCATGCACTTTTAACCATTCCATAAATCTTGTGTTTAGGGCCCCTGGAAGCATGAAAATCACTTTAAACATGCTAATTTTAGCTCTAACACTGATGATCAACCTACAAATGTGAACTGACTTTCAAAAATAAAACATTTGAAAACGGACCATTCTCCACATTTCTGAAGCATGACGTAATGGGGAGGGTGTTATATCTTTTGTCGAAAATCAGCCGTTTTTGCTTGAACATTAAATGCCTCCAAATGGTATTTATTTAACTTCCCGGGTGAAGAAACCCTTTTTGAGAACTCAGAGTGAGTAAATTGGCCATTTTCATGCACTTTTAACCATTCCATAAATCTTGTGTTTAGGGCCCCTGGAAGCATGAAAATCACTTTAAACATGCTAATTTTACCTCTAACACTGATGATCAACCTACAAATGTGAACTGACGTTCAAAAATAAAACATTTGAAAACGGACCATTCTCCACATTTCTGAAGCATGACGTAATGGGGGGGTGTTATATCTTTTGTCGAAAATCAGCCATTTTTGCTTGAACATTAAATCTCCAAATGGTATTTAATTAACTTCCCGGTGAAGAAACCCTTTTTGAGAACCCAGAGTGAGTAAATTGGCCATTTTCATGCACTTTTAACCATTCCATAAATCTTGTGTTTAGGGCCCCTGGAAGCATGAAAAACACTTTAAACATGCTAATTTTAGCTCTAACACTGATGATCCACCTACAAATGTGAACTGACGTTCAAAAATAAAACATTTGAAAACGGACCATGTTCCACATTTCTGAAGCATGACGTAATGGGGGGGTGTTATCTCTTTTGTCAAAAATCACCTGTTTTTGCTTGAACATTAAATGCCTCCAAATAGTATTTAATTCACTTCCCGAGCCCCTGGAAGCATGAAAATCACTTTAAACATGCTAATTTTTGCTCTAACACTGATGATCAACCTACAAATGTGAACTGACGTTCAAAAATAAAACATTTGAAAACGGACCATTCTCCACATTTCTGAAGCATGACGTAATGGGGGGGTGTTATCTCTTTTGTCAAAAATCAGCCATTTTTGCTTGAACATTAAATGCCTCCAAATGGTATTTAATTCACTTCCCAAGCCCCTGGAAGCATGAAAATCACTTTAAACATGCTAATTTTAGCTCTAACACTGATGATCCACCTACAAATGTGAACTGACGTTCAAAAATAAAACATTTGAAAACGGACCATTTTCCACATTTCCGAAGCATGACGTAATGGGGGGGTGTTATCACTTGTCGAAAATCAGCCGTTTTTGCTTGAACATTAAATGCCTCCAAATGATATTTAATTAACTTCCCGGGGTGAAGAAACCCTTTTTGAGAACTCAGAGTGAGTAAATTGGCCATTTTCATGCACTTTTATCCATTCCATAAATCTTGTGTTTAGGGCCCCTGGAAGCATGAAAATCACTTTAAACATGCTAATTTTTGCTCTAACACTGATGATCCACCTACAAATGTGAACTGACGATCAAAATAAAACATTTGAAAACGGACCATTTTCCACATTTCTGAAGCATGACATAATGGGGGGGTGTTATCTCTTTTGTCGAAAATCAGCCGTTTTTGCTTGAACAATAAATGCCTCCAAATTGTATTTAATTCACTTCCAGAGCCCCTGGAAGCATGAAAATCACTTTAAACATGCTAATTTTAGCTCTAACACTGATGATCCACCTACAAATGTGAACTGACGTTTAAAAATAAAACATTTGAAAATGGACCATTTTCCACATTTCTGAAGCATGACATAATGGGGGGGTGCTCTATCTTTTGTCGAAAATCAGCCGTTTTTGCTTGAACATTAAATGCCTCCAAATAGTATTTAATTCACTTCCCGAGCCCCTGGAAGCATGAAAATCACTTTAAACATGCTAATTTTAGCTCTAACACTGATGATCCACCTACAAATGTGAACGGACGTTCAAAAATAAAACATTTGAAAACTGACCATTCTCCACATTTCTGAAGCATGGCGTAATGGGGGGGGGTGTTATCTCTTTTGTCGAAAATCAGCCGTTTTTGCTTGAACATTAAATGCCTCCAAATGGTATTTAATTCACTTCCCGAGCCCCTGGAAGCATGAAAATCACATTAAACATGTTAATTTTAGCTCTAACACTGATGATCAACCTACAAATGTGAACTGACGTTCAAAAATAAAACATTTGAAAACGGACCATTTTCCACATTTCTGAAGCATGACGTAATGGGGGGGTGTTATCTCTTTTGTCGAAAATCAGCCGTTTTTGCTTGAACATTAAATGCCTCCAAATGGTATTTAATTCACTTCCCGAGCCCCTGGAAGCATGAAAATCACTTTAAACATGCTAATTTTAGCTCTAACACTGATAATCAACCTACAAATGTGAACTGACGTTCAAAAATAAAACATTTGAAAACGGACCATTTTCCACATTTCTGAAGCATGACATAATGGGGGGGTGTTATCTCTTTTGTCTAAAATCAGCCGTTTTTGCTTGAACATTAAATGCCTCCAAATGGTATTTAATTAACTTCCCAAGCCCCTGGAAGCATGAAAATCACTTTAAACATGCTAATTTTAGCTCTAACACTGATGATCAACCTACAAATGTGAACTGACGTTCAAAAATAAAACATTTGAAAACGGACCATTTTCCACATTTCTGAAGCATGACGTAATGGGGGGGTGTTTTATCTCTTTTGTCAAAAATCAGCCGTTTTTGCTTGAACATTAAATGCCTCCAAATAGTATTTAATTCAGTTCCCGAGCCCATTGAAGCATGAAAATCACTTTAAACATGCTAATTTTAGCTCTAACACTGATGATCAACCTACAAATGTGAACTGACGTTCAAAAATAAAACATTTGAAAACGGACCATTTTCCACATTTCTGAAGCAGGACGTAATGGGGGGGTGTTATCTCTTTTGTCGAAAATCAGCCGTTTTTGCTTGAACATTAAATGCCTCCAAATGGTATTTAATTAACTTCCCGGGGTGAAGAAACCCTTTTTGAGAACTCAGAGTGAGTAAATTGGCCATTTTCATGCACTTTTAACCATTCCATAAATCTTGTGTTTAGGGCCCCTGGAAGCATGAAAATCACTTTAAACATGCTAATTTTAGCTCTAACACTGATGATCCACCTACAAATGTGAACTGACGTTCAAAAATAAAACATTTGAAAACGGACCATGTTCCACATTTCTGAAGCATGACGTAATGGGGGGGTGTTATCTCTTTTGTTAAAAATCACCTGTTTTTGCTTGAACATTAAATGTCTCCAAATAGTATTTAATTCACTTCCCGAGCCCCTGGAAGCATGAAAATCACTTTAAACATGCTAATTTTAGCTCTAACACTGATGTTCCACCTACAAATGTGAACTGACGTTCAAAAATAAAACATTTGAAAACGGACCATTTTCCACATTTCTGAAGCATGCCGTAATGGGGGGTGTTATCTCTTTTGTCGAAAATCAGCCGTTTTTGCTTGAACATTAAATGCCTTCAAATGGTATTTAATTCACTTCCCGAGCTCCTGGAAGCATGAAAATCACTTTAAACATGCTAATTTTAGCTCTAACACTGATGATCCACCTACAAATGTGAACGGACGTTCAAAAATAAAACATTTGAAAACTGACCATTCTCCACATTTCTGAAGCATGACGTAATGGGGGGGTGTTATCTCTTTTGTCGAAAATCAGCCGTTTTTGCTTGAACATTAAATGCCTCCAAATGGTATTTAATTCACTTCCCGAGCCCCTGGAAGCATGAAAATCACATTAAACATGTTAATTTTAGCTCTAACACTGATGATCAACCTACAAATGTGAACTGACGTTCAAAAATAAAACATTTGAAAACGGACCATTCTCCACATTTCTGAAGCATGATGTAATGGGGGGGTGTTATCTCTTTTGTCGAAAATCAGCCGTTTTTGCTTGAACATTAAATGCCTCCAAATGGTATTTAATTCACTTCCTGGGGTGAAGAAACCCTTTTTGAGAACTCAGAGTGAGTAAATTGGCCATTTTCATGCACTTTTAACCATTCCATAAATCTTGTGTTTAGGGCCCCTGGAAGCATGAAAATCACTTTAAACATGCTAATTTTAGCTCTAACACTGATGATCAACCTACAAATGTGAACTGACTTTCAAAAATAAAACATTTGAAAACGGACCATTCTCCACATTTCTGAAGCATGACGTAATAGGGGGGGGGTGTTATATCTTTTGTCGAAAATCAGCCGTTTTTGCTTGAACATTAAATGCCTCCAAATGGTATTTATTTAACTTCCCGGGTGAAGAAACCCTTTTTGAGAACTCAGAGTGAGTAAATTGGCCATTTTCATGCACTTTTAACCATTCCATAAATCTTGTGTTTAGGGCCCCTGGAAGCATGAAAATCACTTTAAACATGCTAATTTTACCTCTAACACTGATGATCAACCTACAAATGTGAACTGACGTTCAAAAATAAAACATTTGAAAACGGACCATTCTCCACATTTCTGAAGCATGACGTAATGGGGGGGTGTTATATCTTTTGTCGAAAATCAGCCATTTTTGCTTGAACATTACATCTCCAAATGGTATTTAATTAACTTCCCGGGTGAAGAAACCCTTTTTGAGAACTCAGAGTGAGTAAATTGGCCATTTTCATGCACTTTTAACCATTCCATAAATCTTGTGTTTAGGGCCCCTGGAAGCATGAAAAACACTTTAAACATGCTAATTTTAGCTCTAACACTGATGATCCACCTACAAATGTGAACTGACGTTCAAAAATAAAACATTTGAAAACGGACCATGTTGCACATTTCTGAAGCATGACGTAATGGGGGGGTGTTATCTCTTTTGTCAAAAATCACCTGTTTTTGCTTGAACATTAAATGCCTCCAAATAGTATTTAATTCACTTCCCGAGCCCCTGGAAGCATGAAAATCACTTTAAACATGCTAATTTTAGCTCTAACACTGATGATCCACCTACAAATGTGAACTGACGATCAAAATAAAACATTTGAAAACGGACCATTTTCCACATTTCTGCAGCATGACATAATGGGGGGGTGTTATCTCTTTTGTCGAAAATCAGCCGTTTTTGCTTGAACAATAAATGCCTCCAAATTGTATTTAATTCACTTCCAGAGCCCCTGGAAGCATGAAAATCACTTTAAACATGCTAATTTTAGCTCTAACACTGATGATCCACCTACAAATGTGAACTGACGTTCAAAAATAAAACATTTGAAAACGGACCATTTTCCACATTTCTGAAGCATGACGTAATGGGGGGGTGTTTTATCTCTTTTGTCAAAAATCAGCCGTTTTTGCTTGAACATTAAATGCCTCCAAATAGTATTTAATTCAGTTCCCGAGCCCATTGAAGCATGAAAATCACTTTAAACATGCTAATTTTAGCTCTAACACTGATGATCAACCTACAAATGTGAACTGACGTTCGAAAATAAAACATTTGAAAACGGACCATTTTCCACATTTCTGAAGCAGGACGTAATGGGGGGGTGTTATCTCTTTTGTCGAAAATCAGCCGTTTTTGCTTGAACATTAAATGCCTCCAAATGGTATTTAATTAACTTCCCGGGGTGAAGAAACCCTTTTTGAGAACTCAGAGTGAGTAAATTGGCCATTTTCATGCACTTTTAATCATTCCATAAATCTTGTGTTTAGGGCCCCTGGAAGCATGAAAATCACTTTAAACATGCTAATTTTAGCTCTAACACTGATGATCCACCTACAAATGTGAACTGACGTTCAAAAATAAAACATTTGAAAACGGACCATGTTCCACATTTCTGAAGCATGACGTAATGGGGGGGTGTTATCTCTTTTGTTAAATATCACCTGTTTTTGCTTGAACATTAAATGTCTCCAAATAGTATTTAATTCACTTCCCGAGCCCCTGGAAGCATGAAAATCACTTTAAACATGCTAATTTTAGCTCTAACACTGATGTTCCACCTACAAATGTGAACTGACGTTCAAAAATAAAACATTTGAAAACGGACCATTTTCCACATTTCTGAAGCATGCCGTAATGGGGGGTGTTATCTCTTTTGTCGAAAATCAGCCGTTTTTGCTTGAACATTAAATGCCTTCAAATGGTATTTAATTCACTTCCCGAGCCCCTGGAAGCATGAAAATCACTTTAAACATGCTAATTTTACTCTAACACTGATGATCCACCTACAAATGTGAACTGACGTTCAAAAATAAAACATTTGAAAAGGGACCTTTTTCCACATTTCTGAAGCATGACGTAATGGGGGTTTGTTATCTCTTTTGTCGAAAATCAGCCTTTTTTGCTTGAACATTAAATGACTCCAAATAGTATTTCATTAACTTCCCGATCCCCTGGAAGCATGAAAATCACTTAAAACATGCCAATTTTAGCTCTAACACTGATGATCCACCTACAAATGTGAACTGACGTTTAAAAATAAAACATTTGAAAACGGACCATTTTCCACATTTCTGAAGCATGACATAATGGGGGGGTGTTATATCTTTTGTCGAAAATCAGCCGTTTTTGCTTGAACATTAAATGCCTCCAAATAGTATTTAATTCACTTCCCGAGCCCCTGGAAGCATGAAAATCACTTTAAACATGCTAATTTTAGCTCTAACACTGATGATCCACCTACAAATGTGAACGGACGTTCAAAAATAAAACATTTGAAAACTGACCATTCTCCACATTTCTGAAGCATGACGTAATGGGGGGGGTGTTATCTCTTTTGTCGAAAATCAGCCGTTTTTGTTTGAACATTAAATGCCTCCAAATGGTATTTAATTCACTTCCCGAGCCCCTGGAAGCATGAAAATCACATTAAACATGTTAATTTTAGCTCTAACACTGATGATCAACCTACAAATGTGAACTGACGTTCAAAAATAAAACATTTGAAAACGGACCATTCTCCACATTTCTGAAGCATGATGTAATGGGGGGGTGTTATCTCTTTTGTCGAAAATCAGCCGTTTTTGCTTGAACATTAAATGCCTCCAAATGGTATTTAATTCACTTCCTGGGGTGAAGAAACCCTTTTTGAGAACTCAGAGTGAGTAAATTGGCCATTTTCATGCACTTTTAACCATTCCATAAATCTTGTGTTTAGGGCCCCTGGAAGCATGAAAATCACTTTAAACATGCTAATTTTAGCTCTAACACTGATGATCAACCTACAAATGTGAACTGACTTTCAAAAATAAAACATTTGAAAACGGACCATTCTCCACATTTCTGAAGCATGACGTAATGGGGAGGGTGTTATATCTTTTGTCGAAAATCAGCCGTTTTTGCTTGAACATTAAATGCCTCCAAATGGTATTTATTTAACTTCCCGGGTGAAGAAACCCTTTTTGAGAACTCAGAGTGAGTAAATTGGCCATTTTCATGCACTTTTAACCATTCCATAAATCTTGTGTTTAGGGCCCCTGGAAGCATGAAAATCACTTTAAACATGCTAATTTTACCTCTAACACTGATGATCAACCTACAAATGTGAACTGACGTTCAAAAATAAAACATTTGAAAACGGACCATTCTCCACATTTCTGAAGCATGACGTAATGGGGGGGTGTTATATCTTTTGTCGAAAATCAGCCATTTTTGCTTGAACATTAAATCTCCAAATGGTATTTAATTAACTTCCCGGTGAAGAAACCCTTTTTGAGAACCCAGAGTGAGTAAATTGGCCATTTTCATGCACTTTTAACCATTCCATAAATCTTGTGTTTAGGGCCCCTGGAAGCATGAAAAACACTTTAAACATGCTAATTTTAGCTCTAACACTGATGATCCACCTACAAATGTGAACTGACGTTCAAAAATAAAACATTTGAAAACGGACCATGTTCCACATTTCTGAAGCATGACGTAATGGGGGGGTGTTATCTCTTTTGTCAAAAATCACCTGTTTTTGCTTGAACATTAAATGCCTCCAAATAGTATTTAATTCACTTCCCGAGCCCCTGGAAGCATGAAAATCACTTTAAACATGCTAATTTTTGCTCTAACACTGATGATCAACCTACAAATGTGAACTGACGTTCAAAAATAAAACATTTGAAAACGGACCATTCTCCACATTTCTGAAGCATGACGTAATGGGGGGGTGTTATCTCTTTTGTCAAAAATCAGCCATTTTTGCTTGAACATTAAATGCCTCCAAATGGTATTTAATTCACTTCCCAAGCCCCTGGAAGCATGAAAATCACTTTAAACATGCTAATTTTAGCTCTAACACTGATGATCCACCTACAAATGTGAACTGACGTTCAAAAATAAAACATTTGAAAACGGACCATTTTCCACATTTCCGAAGCATGACGTAATGGGGGGGTGTTATCACTTGTCGAAAATCAGCCGTTTTTGCTTGAACATTAAATGCCTCCAAATGATATTTAATTAACTTCCCGGGGTGAAGAAACCCTTTTTGAGAACTCAGAGTGAGTAAATTGGCCATTTTCATGCACTTTTATCCATTCCATAAATCTTGTGTTTAGGGCCCCTGGAAGCATGAAAATCACTTTAAACATGCTAATTTTTGCTCTAACACTGATGATCCACCTACAAATGTGAACTGACGATCAAAATAAAACATTTGAAAACGGACCATTTTCCACATTTCTGAAGCATGACATAATGGGGGGGTGTTATCTCTTTTGTCGAAAATCAGCCGTTTTTGCTTGAACAATAAATGCCTCCAAATTGTATTTAATTCACTTCCAGAGCCCCTGGAAGCATGAAAATCACTTTAAACATGCTAATTTTAGCTCTAACACTGATGATCCACCTACAAATGTGAACTGACGTTTAAAAATAAAACATTTGAAAATGGACCATTTTCCACATTTCTGAAGCATGACATAATGGGGGGGTGCTCTATCTTTTGTCGAAAATCAGCCGTTTTTGCTTGAACATTAAATGCCTCCAAATAGTATTTAATTCACTTCCCGAGCCCCTGGAAGCATGAAAATCACTTTAAACATGCTAATTTTAGCTCTAACACTGATGATCCACCTACAAATGTGAACGGACGTTCAAAAATAAAACATTTGAAAACTGACCATTCTCCACATTTCTGAAGCATGGCGTAATGGGGGGGGGGTGTTATCTCTTTTGTCGAAAATCAGCCGTTTTTGCTTGAACATTAAATGCCTCCAAATGGTATTTAATTCACTTCCCGAGCCCCTGGAAGCATGAAAATCACATTAAACATGTTAATTTTAGCTCTAACACTGATGATCAACCTACAAATGTGAACTGACGTTCAAAAATAAAACATTTGAAAACGGACCATTTTCCACATTTCTGAAGCATGACGTAATGGGGGGGTGTTATCTCTTTTGTCGAAAATCAGCCGTTTTTGCTTGAACATTAAATGCCTCCAAATGGTATTTAATTCACTTCCCGAGCCCCTGGAAGCATGAAAATCACTTTAAACATGCTAATTTTAGCTCTAACACTGATAATCAACCTACAAATGTGAACTGACGTTCAAAAATAAAACATTTGAAAACGGACCATTTTCCACATTTCTGAAGCATGACATAATGGGGGGGTGTTATCTCTTTTGTCTAAAATCAGCCGTTTTTGCTTGAACATTAAATGCCTCCAAATGGTATTTAATTAACTTCCCAAGCCCCTGGAAGCATGAAAATCACTTTAAACATGCTAATTTTAGCTCTAACACTGATGATCAACCTACAAATGTGAACTGACGTTCAAAAATAAAACATTTGAAAACGGACCATTTTCCACATTTCTGAAGCATGACGTAATGGGGGGGTGTTTTATCTCTTTTGTCAAAAATCAGCCGTTTTTGCTTGAACATTAAATGCCTCCAAATAGTATTTAATTCAGTTCCCGAGCCCATTGAAGCATGAAAATCACTTTAAACATGCTAATTTTAGCTCTAACACTGATGATCAACCTACAAATGTGAACTGACGTTCAAAAATAAAACATTTGAAAACGGACCATTTTCCACATTTCTGAAGCAGGACGTAATGGGGGGGTGTTATCTCTTTTGTCGAAAATCAGCCGTTTTTGCTTGAACATTAAATGCCTCCAAATGGTATTTAATTAACTTCCCGGGGTGAAGAAACCCTTTTTGAGAACTCAGAGTGAGTAAATTGGCCATTTTCATGCACTTTTAACCATTCCATAAATCTTGTGTTTAGGGCCCCTGGAAGCATGAAAATCACTTTAAACATGCTAATTTTAGCTCTAACACTGATGATCCACCTACAAATGTGAACTGACGTTCAAAAATAAAACATTTGAAAACGGACCATGTTCCACATTTCTGAAGCATGACGTAATGGGGGGGTGTTATCTCTTTTGTTAAAAATCACCTGTTTTTGCTTGAACATTAAATGTCTCCAAATAGTATTTAATTCACTTCCCGAGCCCCTGGAAGCATGAAAATCACTTTAAACATGCTAATTTTAGCTCTAACACTGATGTTCCACCTACAAATGTGAACTGACGTTCAAAAATAAAACATTTGAAAACGGACCATTTTCCACATTTCTGAAGCATGCCGTAATGGGGGGTGTTATCTCTTTTGTCGAAAATCAGCCGTTTTTGCTTGAACATTAAATGCCTTCAAATGGTATTTAATTCACTTCCCGAGCTCCTGGAAGCATGAAAATCACTTTAAACATGCTAATTTTAGCTCTAACACTGATGATCCACCTACAAATGTGAACGGACGTTCAAAAATAAAACATTTGAAAACTGACCATTCTCCACATTTCTGAAGCATGACGTAATGGGGGGGTGTTATCTCTTTTGTCGAAAATCAGCCGTTTTTGCTTGAACATTAAATGCCTCCAAATGGTATTTAATTCACTTCCCGAGCCCCTGGAAGCATGAAAATCACATTAAACATGTTAATTTTAGCTCTAACACTGATGATCAACCTACAAATGTGAACTGACGTTCAAAAATAAAACATTTGAAAACGGACCATTCTCCACATTTCTGAAGCATGATGTAATGGGGGGGTGTTATCTCTTTTGTCGAAAATCAGCCGTTTTTGCTTGAACATTAAATGCCTCCAAATGGTATTTAATTCACTTCCTGGGGTGAAGAAACCCTTTTTGAGAACTCAGAGTGAGTAAATTGGCCATTTTCATGCACTTTTAACCATTCCATAAATCTTGTGTTTAGGGCCCCTGGAAGCATGAAAATCACTTTAAACATGCTAATTTTAGCTCTAACACTGATGATCAACCTACAAATGTGAACTGACTTTCAAAAATAAAACATTTGAAAACGGACCATTCTCCACATTTCTGAAGCATGACGTAATAGGGGGGGGTGTTATATCTTTTGTCGAAAATCAGCCGTTTTTGCTTGAACATTAAATGCCTCCAAATGGTATTTATTTAACTTCCCGGGTGAAGAAACCCTTTTTGAGAACTCAGAGTGAGTAAATTGGCCATTTTCATGCACTTTTAACCATTCCATAAATCTTGTGTTTAGGGCCCCTGGAAGCATGAAAATCACTTTAAACATGCTAATTTTACCTCTAACACTGATGATCAACCTACAAATGTGAACTGACGTTCAAAAATAAAACATTTGAAAACGGACCATTCTCCACATTTCTGAAGCATGACGTAATGGGGGGGTGTTATATCTTTTGTCGAAAATCAGCCATTTTTGCTTGAACATTACATCTCCAAATGGTATTTAATTAACTTCCCGGGTGAAGAAACCCTTTTTGAGAACTCAGAGTGAGTAAATTGGCCATTTTCATGCACTTTTAACCATTCCATAAATCTTGTGTTTAGGGCCCCTGGAAGCATGAAAAACACTTTAAACATGCTAATTTTAGCTCTAACACTGATGATCCACCTACAAATGTGAACTGACGTTCAAAAATAAAACATTTGAAAACGGACCATGTTGCACATTTCTGAAGCATGACGTAATGGGGGGGTGTTATCTCTTTTGTCAAAAATCACCTGTTTTTGCTTGAACATTAAATGCCTCCAAATAGTATTTAATTCACTTCCCGAGCCCCTGGAAGCATGAAAATCACTTTAAACATGCTAATTTTAGCTCTAACACTGATGATCCACCTACAAATGTGAACTGACGATCAAAATAAAACATTTGAAAACGGACCATTTTCCACATTTCTGCAGCATGACATAATGGGGGGGTGTTATCTCTTTTGTCGAAAATCAGCCGTTTTTGCTTGAACAATAAATGCCTCCAAATTGTATTTAATTCACTTCCAGAGCCCCTGGAAGCATGAAAATCACTTTAAACATGCTAATTTTAGCTCTAACACTGATGATCCACCTACAAATGTGAACTGACGTTCAAAAATAAAACATTTGAAAACGGACCATTTTCCACATTTCTGAAGCATGACGTAATGGGGGGTGTTATCTCTTTTGTCGAAAATCAGCCGTTTTTGCTTCAACATTAAATGCCTCCAAATGGTATTTATATCACTTCCCGAGCCCCTGGAAGCATGAAAATCACTTTAAACATGCTAATTTTAGCTCTAACACTGATGATCCACCTACAAATGTGAACTGACGTTCAAAAATAAAACATTTGAAAACGGACCATTTTCCACATTTCTGAAGCATGACGTAAAGGGGGGTGTTATCTCTTTTGTCGAAAATCAGCCGTTTTTGCTTGAACATTAAATGCCTCCAAATGGTATTTAATTCACTTTCTGAGCCCCTGGAAGCATGAAAATCACTTTAAGCATGCTAATTTTAGCTCTAACACTGATAATCCACCTACAAATGTGAACTGACGTTCAAAGATAAAACATTTGAAAACGGACCATTCTCCACATTTCTGAAGCATGACGTAATGGGGGGGTGTTATCTCTTTTGTCAAAAATCAGCCGTTTTTGCTTGAACATTAAATGCCTCCAAATGGTATTTATTTAACTTCCCGGGTGAAGAAACCCTTTTTGAGAACTCAGAGTGAGTAAATTGGCCATTTTCATGCATTTTTAACCATTCCATAAATCTTGTGTTTAGGGCCCCTGGAAGCATGAAAATCACTTTAAACATGCTAATTTTACCTCTAACACTGATGATCAACCTACAAATGTGAACTGACGTTCAAAAATAAAACATTTGAAAACGGACCATTCTCCACATTTCTGAAGCATGACGTAATGGGGGGGGTGTTATATCTTTTGTCGAAAATCAGCCATTTTTGCTTGAACATTAAATCTCCAAATGGTATTTAATTAACTTCCCGGGTGAAAAAACCCTTTTTGAGAACTCAGAGTGAGTAAATTGGCCATTTTCATGCACTTTTAACCATTCCATAAATCTTGTGTTTAGGGCCCCTGGAAGCATGAAAAACACTTTAAACATGCTAATTTTAGCTCTAACACTGATGATCCACCTACAAATGTGAACTGACGTTCAAAAATAAAACATTTGAAAACGGACCATGTTCCACATTTCTGAAGCATGACGTAATGGGGGGGTGTTATCTCTTTTGTCAAAAATCACCTGTTTTTGCTTGAACATTAAATGCCTCCAAATAGTATTTAATTCACTTCCCGAGCCCCTGGAAGCATGAAAATCACTTTAAACATGCTAATTTTTGCTCTAACACTGATGATCCACCTACAAATGTGAACTGACGATCAAAATAAAACATTTGAAAACGGACCATTTTCCACATTTCTGAAGCATGACATAATGGGGGGGTGTTATCTCTTTTGTCGAAAATCAGCCGTTTTTGCTTGAACAATAAATGCCTCCAAATTGTATTTAATTCACTTCCAGAGCCCCTGGAAGCATGAAAATCACTTTAAACATGCTAATTTTAGCTCTAACACTGATGATCAACCTACAAATGTGAACTGACGTTTAAAAATAAAACATTTGAAAACGGACCATTTTCCACATTTCTGAAGCATGACATAATGGGGGGGTGTTATATCTTTTGTCGAAAATCAGCCGTTTTTGCTTGAACATTAAATGCCTCCAAATAGTATTTAATTCACTTCCCGAGCCCCTGGAAGCATGAAAATCACTTTAAACATGCTAATTTTAGCTCTAACACTGATGATCCACCTACAAATGTGAACGGACGTTCAAAAATAAAACATTTGAAAACTGACCATTCTCCACATTTCTGAAGCATGACGTAATGGGGGGGGTGTTATCTCTTTTGTCGAAAATCAGCCGTTTTTGTTTGAACATTAAATGCCTCCAAATGGTATTTAATTCACTTCCCGAGCCCCTGGAAGCATGAAAATCACATTAAACATGTTAATTTTAGCTCTAACACTGATGATCAACCTACAAATGTGAACTGACGTTCAAAAATAAAACATTTGAAAACGGACCATTCTCCACATTTCTGAAGCATGATGTAATGGGGGGGTGTTATCTCTTTTGTCGAAAATCAGCCGTTTTTGCTTGAACATTAAATGCCTCCAAATGGTATTTAATTCACTTCCTGGGGTGAAGAAACCCTTTTTGAGAACTCAGAGTGAGTAAATTGGCCATTTTCATGCACTTTTAACCATTCCATAAATCTTGTGTTTAGGGCCCCTGGAAGCATGAAAATCACTTTAAACATGCTAATTTTAGCTCTAACACTGATGATCAACCTACAAATGTGAACTGACTTTCAAAAATAAAACATTTGAAAACGGACCATTCTCCACATTTCTGAAGCATGACGTAATGGGGAGGGTGTTATATCTTTTGTCGAAAATCAGCCGTTTTTGCTTGAACATTAAATGCCTCCAAATGGTATTTATTTAACTTCCCGGGTGAAGAAACCCTTTTTGAGAACTCAGAGTGAGTAAATTGGCCATTTTCATGCACTTTTAACCATTCCATAAATCTTGTGTTTAGGGCCCCTGGAAGCATGAAAATCACTTTAAACATGCTAATTTTACCTCTAACACTGATGATCAACCTACAAATGTGAACTGACGTTCAAAAATAAAACATTTGAAAACGGACCATTCTCCACATTTCTGAAGCATGACGTAATGGGGGGTGTTATATCTTTTGTCGAAAATCAGCCATTTTTGCTTGAACATTAAATCTCCAAATGGTATTTAATTAACTTCCCGGGTGAAGAAACCCTTTTTGAGAACCCAGAGTGAGTAAATTGGCCATTTTCATGCACTTTTAACCATTCCATAAATCTTGTGTTTAGGGCCCCTGGAAGCATGAAAACACTTTAAACATGCTAATTTTAGCTCTAACACTGATGATCCACCTACAAATGTGAACTGACGTTCAAAAATAAAACATTTGAAAACGGACCATGTTCCACATTTCTGAAGCATGACGTAATGGGGGGGTGTTATCTCTTTTGTCAAAAATCACCTGTTTTTGCTTGAACATTAAATGCCTCCAAATAGTATTTAATTCACTTCCCGAGCCCCTGGAAGCATGAAAATCACTTTAAACATGCTAATTTTTGCTCTAACACTGATGATCCACCTACAAATGTGAACTGACGATCAAAATAAAACATTTGAAAACGGACCATTTTCCACATTTCTGAAGCATGACATAATGGGGGGGTGTTATCTCTTTTGTCGAAAATCAGCCGTTTTTGCTTGAACAATAAATGCCTCCAAATTGTATTTAATTCACTTCCAGAGCCCCTGGAAGCATGAAAATCACGTTAAACATGCTAATTTTAGCTCTAACACTGATGATCAACCTACAAATGTGAACTGACGTTCAAAAATAAAACATTTGAAAACGGACCATTCTCCACATTTCTGAAGCATGACGCAATGGGGGGGTGTTATCTCTTTTGTCAAAAATCAGCCGTTTTTGCTTGAACATTAAATGCCTCCAAATGGTATTTAATTCACTTCCCAAGCCCCTGGAAGCATGAAAATCACTTTAAACATGCTAATTTTAGCTCTAACACTGATGATCCACCTACAAATGTGAACTGACGTTCAAAAATAAAACATTTGAAAACGGACCATTTTCCACATTTCCGAAGCATGACGTAATGGGGGGGTGTTATCACTTGTCGAAAATCAGCGGTTTTTGCTTGAACATTAAATGCCTCCAAATGATATTTAATTAACTTCCCGGGGTGAAGAAACCCTTTTTGAGAACTCAGAGTGAGTAAATTGGCCATTTTCATGCACTTTTATCCATTCCATAAATCTTGTGTTTAGGGCCCCTGGAAGCATGAAAATCACTTTAAACATGCTAATTTTTGCTCTAACACTGATGATCCACCTACAAATGTGAACTGACGATCAAAATAAAACATTTGAAAACGGACCATTTTCCACATTTCTGAAGCATGACATAATGGGGGGGTGTTATCTCTTTTGTCGAAAATCAGCCGTTTTTGCTTGAACAATAAATGCCTCCAAATTGTATTTAATTCACTTCCAGAGCCCCTGGAAGCATGAAAATCACTTTAAACATGCTAATTTTAGCTCTAACACTGATGATCCACCTACAAATGTGAACTGACGTTTAAAAATAAAACATTTGAAAATGGACCATTTTCCACATTTCTGAAGCATGACATAATGGGGGGGTGCTCTATCTTTTGTCGAAAATCAGCCGTTTTTGCTTGAACATTAAATGCCTCCAAATAGTATTTAATTCACTTCCGAGCCCCTGGAAGCATGAAAATCACTTTAAACATGCTAATTTTAGCTCTAACACTGATGATCCACCTACAAATGTGAACGGACGTTCAAAAATAAAACATTTGAAAACTGACCATTCTCCACATTTCTGAAGCATGGCGTAATGGGGGGGGGTGTTATCTCTTTTGTCGAAAATCAGCCGTTTTTGCTTGAACATTAAATGCCTCCAAATGGTATTTAATTCACTTCCCGAGCCCCTGGAAGCATGAAAATCACATTAAACATGTTAATTTTAGCTCTAACACTGATGATCAACCTACAAATGTGAACTGACGTTCAAAAATAAAACATTTGAAAACGGACCATTTTCCACATTTCTGAAGCATGACGTAATGGGGGGGTGTTATCTCTTTTGTCGAAAATCAGCCGTTTTTGCTTGAACATTAAATGCCTCCAAATGGTATTTAATTCACTTCCCGAGCCCCTGGAAGCATGAAAATCACTTTAAACATGCTAATTTTAGCTCTAACACTGATAATCAACCTACAAATGTGAACTGACGTTCAAAAATAAAACATTTGAAAACGGACCATTTTCCACAT